>NC_135570.1:5540321-5840321 GCF_964340395.1 Glandiceps talaboti | reverse complement strand
ATTGGAACCTATATCCTACCAGGTCCCCAATTATACAGCTGGGTTGACTCAGGCACAGTCATGGTTCAAATCTTGCCCAAGGACTTTAGCCACTCAGAAACAAACAGCAGGCAGTGACAGGGCTCAAACCTGCAACCTGTAGATTCCAAGCCGGTCACGCTAACCATTCACCCATCATGACTCCACATTTTATAATGTTAAATGTTGATGCATGTCTTCTATGACATTACAATTGTCTTCTGACATTCAGTTGTTAGAAAGAAAAGTTTATTGCATAGTTGGGATTTCCATGACATTTTTTTGTACACTTGAAAAATTACATCATTGGCCCATGTTTAAGTTAATAATTCTGATACCAGGTTTGAGTTCAGTCAGTTACAAGTGATGTTTTCTTATACGTCAGTACCGTTTGAATATGGAGCAAAATTTACCCCCAAAATGTATAAACTCAGCTTGTGCCCCTTTAATCTTATTTTTATCATATTCAGGTCCTAGGAGTTTTACATAATTTTATTTTTGATGTTAATCCTATTCTTCAGCTGTTGAGTGTGGCTCATTAACAAGTCCTGTGGATGGCCTTGTGCAGTATGATGATACAACTGAAGGAAACACTGCAGTTTATTCCTGTGATATTGGCTATCAGCTGTTTGGATCTGAGCAGAGAGTTTGTCAGCTGGACGGAACATGGAGTGGTGATATACCACACTGTCAATGTAAGTCATTTCAAAATGGATGAGATTTACTGTACTGATAATGTACATTAATCGTCCAGATATAACTTGCACCAGTGCACGAGCATACTAGTGGTATTTGCACTGTAGTGCAATACTGCCAAAATATTATTGCATACCTGAATGCAAATGATATGTAAATGAGGATGCAGTCATTCATTCTAAAGGGGGAAGGGGAACACCACTTCAGGAAATTAAGGCATTTTCATAAACTATAGGTTCTGGATAGTCATTTCATGATTTTACATCTGATTCATTTACAATTACTGCAATTTCAGAGAAACACAAAGTTGATATTTTGCCTTTATAGAATATCTAATTGCTGAAATAACATGTTCATGGTTGCACAATGAATATTCATGACTCATCAGTGCTTATTCCTTTCAGTGTAAACATCTTTCATGAATATTCATTGTGCAACCGTGAACAATTATATTATTTCTGCTGACTCTCATGATAAAATAGCGCCTAGCAAAGATATCCTATAAAAGACATAAGATCAACTTGGTGTGTCTCTAAAATAGCAAGTAATTGTAGATGATGTAAAATCCTGAAGTGACTCTCCAGAACCCATAGTTTATGAAAATGTCTCTATTTCCTGGAGTGGTGTTCCCCTTTAAAGTAACAGAATTAGAATTTAGAATTTTAGAATTTATCAATCAATCAATCAATCAATCAATCAATCAATCAATCAATCAATCAATCAATCAATCAATCAATCAATCAATCAATCAATCAATCATACCCGTTTTTCATATCATAGCATTCAAACCTCTAAACGCAAACGGTGACCAATTTTATCTCTTTATTTGTATATAGTAAAATCCTGTGATAATCCAGGAACTCCAGAAGGTGGTCAACAGCATGTTTCTGATCTGAGTTTCTTTCTTGGAAGTACTGTATACTGCACTTGTAATGTTCAAGGTTTTGCCCCAGTTCCAAGTGAGCCTATAGAATGTATAATGGATGACTTTGCTCCAGGTAGGTGGAAGTCAAGTTAACTCATATCCATTTTCAGCTTCTCTAAGGGTCACCCCTTTTACATTGTTACAGCAATTGGTTAGTCAGTTTTTTTATCATGTGACACCAATTGGTTGGTCTTTTCTTGATAAAAAAACAAACCCATAGGTGTGTGTACATGTTGATGTGATATGACTGCCACAATAAGTTCATCATTGAATAATGTATTTTTGTGTTTGTAAAGTGGGAATATTAGAAAATCATTCAAAAATGGTACAGTGACAATGAATCTTTGTAAATCTTGATGAATGAACATTTTTCAAACCCAGAAATCAAAACAATCTGATGTCTTTATTTACCTCTATTTTTATCGATTTGTGTCCTTTGCATACATTCAATAGCACGTCGTCGTCGCAGGAATACAAACAGACAGCCAATATACCCATCTGAAACTAGGAAAAGAAGACAAAGTGATGAACCATACTGGAGTGCAGACATACCAATATGTGTTGGTGAGTGTACAGTATCGTAACATAACACTGTCAACACTGATACATATGGTATTAAGTACAAACTTGAAGTGGTCATATTAATGAGACAATGGTATTTCATATTGTTGACACACACCATTCATTAATTCATTCAACATTATGATGCAAAGGGCCATAACAAAAATGGATGCATTGGTATATACATGGCAAGGAATCAAGAAATAGGCACAGTTTAGTCTAGATTTTAGTGCTATTGATATACAGGTAGTCTCGCTGCCAGACTCGAGACTATCGTCCCTAATCTGTTTACCGAGCGGCACAGCCGCGAGAAGAGAGGGACCAGAGAGGAACGATAGAGTAAACAGATTAGGGACGATAGTCTAGAGTCTGGCAGCGAGACTAACATACAGGCAGACTCACACATAAGTGAAACTACATACAAATATAAAAAAGTCATTTAAAAGACAAAATTACAAAGTAAGTAAAATTGATGCACCTACATATTTCCATAATCCATTAATTTACAAAATAAAAATAAAGTAATACCATTCTATTGCAGATTATGTCGGTTTCAGGAATTTGTAGAGTTGATGGTTACTAAGTGTCAAGATCTGACAGGAGGAAGAGATGATATTTCACCTTGGAACATTAGAGTCTAAACAAAAACAATACTTTTATCATCAATTATCTACCAGTGTTCTATTTCTAGGTGTGGGCTATCTATTCGTGTGCATGTTCGTTCCATCTAAAGTGAAACAGTCCTTGATAAAATGTCTTTTACTGCTTATCATCCCTAATATCTGTAGATACTGAGCCACCTGTATTGTCCTGTCCTCCCACCAAAGTGATATTGACCAATGAAACTGAAGTGATTGTGACATATGATCCTGTAGATGCTACTGACAACGATGAAATAAAATCAATCACGTACAGTCAACCAAATGAACTTACTGTCAGAACACTGACGTATGTGAAAGTCACAGCCACTGTAACAGATACAACTGGTAACACTGCATCATGTGATTTCTACATTGATGTGCAAGGTAAGACATTTTTTAAAAACTTTCTTTACATTAATAATATCCACATGTTTTTGTATTAATTTAATAGTTTCTGTAATTCAAAAGAAATAATTTTTGTGCAATGACTATTGACAACAAAGACAATGAGATAAATGATAACGCAAATTATAGCAGTGGGGACCAGAACAAATCTGAATGTAGTTGGTCCTACAGTAGTAATCAAGATTAATACAACTCTGGTAATTTAGTTTTAGTTCTAACTCTAATCATTCTTGCAAGCCAGAACTGTTATTTTTTCCATGACACTGCGAAATAACGAAACCCTATTGGCTTTATGATGACTCTATACACTGTATACTTACAGTAAAGCTACATGTACAGAGTTCTAGTCTAAGAGCCAATCATGAACAAGAAAATGACATCTACCCCACATACACATTTGCTCTAAAGCACTAAATAAAAAGAACAGTAACTACCATAAATAGTAGATTGAGTGAAAGTTTTATTGAGAATTGAAAAGAAAATTCACATCATCACACAACTTTAGACAAAATGTCTTGACAAGAAACAATTTTTTTTAGTCTAATACAGTAGTAATTAACATTAATTTGATAATTAATTTGATGTTCCAAATTGCAGCAACTGATTGTCCAACATGGAGTCTAGGTGTACCAGATGAACAGCTCAGTTGTTCTGATTTGGCTGTCACTGACACAGTTGCTGGCTATTCCTGTAGTGTAACCTGTCCAGAAGGTTCCGACTTTATCCAACCTTTGCCTGAACCTGGATATTTTACATGTAGAGTTGGGACTGGTTGGGAGCCACACAATATAGTACCACTGTGTGTCAGTAAGTATAATGCTAAAACTAGACTAGACATATTTTAATAATGCCATCATACAGTGCTGGAAAGTATACACTGGCATTCTGTCAACACAGACAAATGCTATCTTTTCAGTAACATAAATATGTGACATGGTGGCTGAACAGCATAGCACCACAGCATGTGCATGTTGGTAATAAAGTACCATGTAAATCACACAGTGTTGGAAAGCTTACAATAGCATTTTCTCTAACAGAAACAGACAATTTCTATCTTTTGCATGTAAATTTAGGATACAGTACTAGGCTAAAAACAGTAAAAGTAACAGAATCTGAATTGTACAACTTTTTCTGAATAGTTACAAATTTCATGATAAACTTCATACAAGTTATAGTAATACATGCACATGGTAGTTATTTAGGTGCAAATTTTGCTTGTCCCCAAATGGACTGTTACATTCTATATTACCTTATTTGTCTAATTTGCGTGATAACATCTTTTAGCTCGCTTCATTCAAGCAAACTACCATTGTTTTTTCATCAGTTGTATAATGTTCACTTCATTCAAGCAAACTACCATTGTTTTTTTCACCAGTTGTATAATGTAGTATTACAGTAGTAATATTTTTGTTTTGTTTTTGACACAACAGTGCAAGAAAATCCACAGTGTCAGCTAAGTCTGGAAGGAACCTTCAATTCTCAAACTGGTGTAACAGAACGGTACTGCTACGATCTGTATGTTGAATTTCTGGAGGCTTTCTTCTTGGAGCAAGGAGAGACTCAGTTTCTCTTCCTGTGTGATCGTAATACTTTAGAAAATATTGAATTCTTATTTCGTGCCAAGATGTCAGTCTTATCTCCTACAGTTGTGAGTAGTATGAATGCTATCAATTACTGTAAACCTAGATATTTTTGCCACAAGAAAGTTTTGTGATTTTTACCGGCTTCAGCTATAGTTCTCAAAGACTAAGTTTTACTAATTATCAGACTGGTACATTGTTTTTATGTACAAAAAGGCATATTAGTCACTATTTATTTTTGCATTTTTGTTTTCTAGCGAAATAAGCAAAACTAAGTCTTTACATATACAATAGTTAAAGTGCAATATACTGGAAAGAAAATTCATACTCATATATTTGTATACGTGAGCATTTCTAATGAAAAGTGAACATGTTTTTTTAATTGGGGCATCTAACTTTCATTTTAGATTGAATTGATCGAAAATCATGTTCATGAATTGCAGTTCAGTTTGCTAAAAGGTCACCACATACACAAAATGGGTTGTAAAGAAGGTACTACATGTATATATCAGAATACCACTTGAACTTGTTTATCACCAACTGTTGATAAATTCAAGAAGGATATAAAGATGCATCTGTTCAGAAGAGCTTTTGAACTTTTTACAATGATCTGCTATTGTTCCTGTTCAGCCTCATAGAACATTATGTGGTAATGGATTTTGTCTGTTTTGTTTCCCCAGTGATGCCTGTATGTATTTCATCAAACTATTACAGAAGGGGTATTCTGACCATCATTTTGTTTGGTTTTGAGTCGAAGCAATATTTTTCAAAAAACAATTAAAAACATAAAATAAAATAAAATCCTGATCTACCTACCCCATTCTCTGAGGTCATCTTATCAGAAACACAAAATTATTTTTTTAGCCTAATCATTTTTATTTTTATTTTTATTTTTTTGCATTTTCTCTCAACCCCAGCTAACTGTAGAATTAGTAATTGGTCTAAACGTCGTTGGTGAAAACATCAAAATAGACAACATTGAGATTTGCCAAGACAACCTGTCAACACACATTATAAGTGAAATGACAAGTCTTTCTGTGGAAGTCAACAATGACACATGTCCTAACTTTGTGTTAAGTAGTGAAGGTTTCCAAGAACGGCAAGAATCTAATGGTGCTGCTTGTACGTGTCCTAATGGCTATTCCTTTCGGAATGATCATTGCTGTAAGTTTCCATAAAGTTAAAACTTTTACGTAAAACCAACAATAAAGGTTGAGACTACAATGCCTCTAGACATAAGGAGAGTCATCCAAGAACACAGAGAAACAAAAAAAGTACACGAAGAAGGAATATTGACTTGAATTTTTTTCAACATTGTGTAGTAATAAACAGACTCCACAACCAAGGGTTCTAAATACTTATGAGTAAAGTTTCACCTGTTCAGGTTGACAGGCATTGTCAAACTATCCATTTGCTGGCTTTATCACTAGGCATAGTGGTGCTTAACAGGCAAAACGTTACCCATAAGTTACTAGAACCCTTGGCTGGTCATTCTAAAAAGAACTAGTAAATAATATCTTTTACTGATTAGATGAACATATTTGGCCAAGACCATGGTTTATTACTTATGCGCACACAAATTGGATAGATGTTACTTATCCCAGGTTTTGTTGATGTTTACACCTCAATAGTTGAATGTGGCTTATCAAATATGTTTGATCATTGAAACTGAACTGAAACTGAGTATAATTTTGGCTGTATATGTTTGTTTTAAGTGAAATGTACCAAGGGAACTCATGAAATAGAAGACAGTTGTGTTGTCTGTAGCATTGGTACTTATCAGGATGAAGATGGACAACAGGAATGTAAATTGTGTCCAGAAAATCACTCTACACATAGGACAACAACTCAGAGTGCCAGTGATTGCATTGGTAAGACTTGAATATTGACTAAAGCTTAAACTGAGTTTGAAAAGTTGTCAAGAAGATCACACCATACATGGGATATGGGTAGTCAGCATTACACCACACATGGGACAGTAGTCAGCATTTCATGATTACATAGGTAGATTATTGAATGACTGTGTCATATGTAGTGTCTGCAGTTCTCACATAGTGTCAGTGTATTTTTCCCAAAAGTAAGATTTTACTGTATTGCTTTTTTATGTGTTCTGTTTTGCAGCACTTTGTTCTCCAGGTAGTTTTTCCAGCACTGGTATGATGCCATGTGACGTTTGTCTAGAGGATACCATAACAGCTATTTACGGTAACACTGAATGTCAGTCCTGTCCAGAAGATACTCATAGTAACCCAGAGTATACCCAGTGTATAGGTATGTAAAGCAAGCACTGAATGTCAACCCATCCTGCCCATAAAATACCCATAATAGCCCTGAGTATACCCAGTGTATATGCATGTAAGAAAGTTCTGAATGTCAATCCTGCCCAGAAGATACCCATGTTGAAATAAAGGTTTTTACTCAATTTATTTTTCAGAAAGCTGTGAAGTTGGCAGCTTTTCATCAAGTGGGCTTGAACAATGCACTGCTTGTGATGTGAATTTCTTTCAAGAGACAAGAAGAGCCACTTCCTGTGTTGAATGTGCAGACACTGAATTTACACAAGATGAAGGCGCATCGAGTTCATCAGATTGCATAGGTTAGAAGGGCACCTTTTTTGAAAAAAATGATATTTTTGCTTGGAATTTCTCCCATTTCCATTCAGGTGGAGAATATAATAAGACAGGGCTATATTTCATGCTCAGTATCACATGGTAGTGTTGTCAAGGCCTTTCCAGTCATTTCACAGTCTGTCCACGAGACCTAAGCCCAGGAATGCATAACACCTGTTCATTTACATAATGATGACATCATTGCAATTTGCAATAACTTCTGATCATGTCTTAGATACATTGTCATTTACATATTGATGACATCATTGCAGTAACGTCTGATCATGTCGTGGATACATTGTCATTTGCATATATATTACATCATTGCAATAACATCTGATCATATCTCTAGATGCATGTTTCAGTAGTCCATGTCTGAATGGAGCAACATGTTCAGCATATTCCCACACATGGCATTGTGAGTGTGCAGACAACTACTTTGGGTGAGCTAGTAAACACTTTCAGAAAATTTGTCTAAGTTGATCAAATTTTACTTATTACAATTTAGTAATTAACATTATTCAGTAAGCCAATATTAAAGTATAGCACACAAAAGCCGTACCTACCTACCTACCTACCTACTTCCAAGTTTTAAACTTTGTCACTTGAACATTTTCGTTATTTTTTACCTTTGTGATTTTGTTAATTTGTTAGCCCTGTCATATATAGTCTAGTTCTCAGAAAGACAATAGATTGTATAGTCTTGCCACTAGGGGTGCTGTTTGAAAACTGCCTTTTGACCAGAAGTGGGGGGTCATGATTGTCAAGTGCTATAGCCTCCTTTTGAAAGAAATCACTATCCATGTGTTGCACATCAAAAAATCCAAAAATCCAGCTAACCAGTTTAAACATTTAGCTAACTTTCAGATCAATGCTTTCAGGAAATCAAAGTGTATTGGCCACATCTTGTTGACTGTATCATGTATAGTACAGTCTACTGCTATGTGATTTTAGCCCTCATTTTTGGAGTCACTTGTAACACTTCTTTCAAAAATGATTGCATGGCAGGTAACCAAAATATGGCATGAGTAAGACTAGTTATGGTATGAAATGATATAATTATGTTTTGATTATTTGGTTTTATCTTTCAGAGTAAACTGTGAAAATGTTTATAGTTGCGATAATTACACTCCATGTTTAAATGGTGGTGTTTGTGAACAGACAGAAAATTCCTATCGGTGTTCCTGTCCAAGAAATTTCTTTGGTGATTATTGTGAAAACGAAAGAACTCCATGTACCACCAATCCTTGTGAAAACGGAGGAACCTGTTATCTAACAGATGATGGTGTTCAGTGTGACTGTCCTAATGATTTTACAAGTGAACTTTGTGAGCAGACTGTAAATGACTGTGCCAGCTTGCCATGTAATGCTGGTTTGTGTATTGATAATGGTTACCAGTCTGTGCAGTGTTTCTGTTTCTTTGGTTGGGGAGGCGATTTCTGTAATGTCAATCTGCGTGAGTGTTTCCTTTGAAATGTTTTGGTAAAATGTAGTAATAGTTCAGACATTTCAAACAGTGTACTCTTAGGCCTAAGTTCAATTTTAGAATAGGTGGGGTAGGTAGCTTTTTATTTATTTTTTGTGTGAGTGTCTATTTCAGGTAGTTATTTTTTTTATGTTGTTTTCCATATGGTCTCTGTATTATTGGTTTCTTCCCAACAGATGAACAGCCATTACAGATTGGAAGAACAATTTTATGTTGTCTTTTTAAGTTGGTGTCAGTTTCTGCATCCACTATTTCTCATGAGAGTTCACAATTTTTGTGAGTTTTTAATTTTTTCCTTGAATACATACCAAGTGTGGGGTGGGCAATGAAAAAGTAAGTGGTGTCAGGTAACTGGAACCAAACAATTTTTTTTAAAAGCCATATTGATGTTTCACATGACTGTGCCAGCATTTGGGATGTTGTATGTAGTTTCCTTAGGCTACATTTACATGATGATGTTTTCAAAGAAAGACGCTAAAAAGAGTCAATATAAATTTCATTTTTAATGCATTTTCATGTGTTTACAAGATAGGACAACAAACATTTTCAATTGTAACTGAGAATGGTTTTATATTTACTTTAAGAATAATAACAACAAAAGTTTAAAGTTTTTTATTTATTGAGGCACATACTACATTAAAGTGATAGGAGTGAATTTCTTTCTGATTGGAAATGTCTTCTCTTGATTTTTACAGGTGGTTGTGATTTCAACTTTTGTCTTAATGGAGGTTCATGTGTTGAGGTGGGTGTACTTGCATCATGTCAGTGTATGGCAGGATTTACTGGTTCACTCTGCCAAGTCAACATAGATGATTGTCTGGGTGAGAATTGTGATAATGGAGGTACTTGTATTGATGGCATAGATTCGTTCCAGTGTGCATGTACCTATGGATGGACAGGTTAGTTAGCAAGTCTTGCATTTCTCTGCATTTGCCACTACCAATCTGATTAAAGTGTAATTTAGGAATCAGCCCTGTTTTATCTTAAGTATGTTTGCTGTTGTCACCTCTTCTGACATGAAAACAAAATACTATATAAAGGTACTAAAGTTATATTTAAATGAAATCAAGCCAGTTCCTACATCACATTTCACTGATGCCAATATACATCTATAGTTACAGAAATCATGATTACTAGCTAATGTTACAAAATTCTAAAATGTTGTTCATTTTAAATCTATGACAAATTTCTGCATGTGAACTAAGATAGAAACTTTTGCAGTAGGCTTAATGGTTAATCTGCCAAGTGGTTCTTGCCACACAAATGCAATCTGCTGACTCAGTCATTGAAAATCAGGTTTTTTTTACCACACTTCATTGTCTGCAACTATTAACCATGAGGGAAAATCAGCATATTAGTTTGTTTCACTAACCAGGTGCACTTTGTGATGAAGTAGATATTGATCCATGTGATCCCAATGCTTTCAGTGGTTGATTTTGTTTACTCACCAGGTGCACTTTGTGATGAAGCAGATATCGATCCATGTGATCCCAATCTCTGTGTTCATGGAGTGTGCGTACAGACTGCTAATCCATCACTCTGTCACTGTCCTGGTTTTACATGTCAGTGTGATGCTGGTTTTGATGGACCACTATGTGCAGTATGTATTTTATTATTATATAAGGTTTGCATTAGTAGAGCTCATTTGTGGTCAGTTTGAAATTACATGCATTTTTCGTTCACTATAGCAGGAAATTGACAGTCTGTTATCTTCCAAAAGAGTTATACATACAGTATTCGGTGGCCATTTACACACTTCTCTCCACATCTTTCCATGTTTTCAATTGTTCCTCTGTATCCCCTCACTTTGTTGGTAGTTCTGTGTCTGTGCCAGGAGCTCTTCGGAGAACAGGCCTTGGGCGAATTATAAATTTGCTTTATTTTATTTTTATTTTTATTTTAGATTCTAACATGGTTCAATTTTATGATCATATTGACATAATTATGTGACAACAGGTGCCAATTGGTGAATAATTACCATGGGTAATGTAATTTTTTGGCCATTTGGGACATACACCAATATCACAGTTTGTTTTTTGAAAGGAAAATTCAAATAATCAAAAAAAGTGAATTTGAGAGCTAACATCATCTAGTGATCTTTTTTTTGTGCAAGTCATAATATTGTTAACATATTGACAGGTAGGATACCATAGATTGAACTGTTTCTAGCAAACACTGAATTTATATTTTGACTGGCAAAACTAACTTGTAGTGGCATCTTATGTGTCTTTATTCTTTTAGTTTGAGTTTGATGAGTGTTCTTCAAACCCATGTGCCAATGGTGGAGAGTGTACAGATCTGACTAATGATTTTGACTGTTCCTGCCCAGATGGGTTTATTGGTGCCACCTGCTCTGAAGTATTTGATTACTGTTCAACTGAAGAAGAGCCTTGCAAAAATGGGGGAACTTGTTCCAATGTGATAGGAGGAAAATTTTGCAGGTATTTTAAATTTATGACTTCCGATATTTTGTAAATATGGTATTTTTTAAAAATATGCATGCAAATTTTGTCAAATTGTACAACTGTGCTATGGCTATAAACAGCAAATTTGCATATATACCATACTGCCAATTGAATCAACAAACAATTTAAACCATTCTACAGCTATTATCATATATGTACCACATACTAGTGGTATTTTCCCTGCAGTGCAATACCGAAAAATGTGTTATTCTCCAATATTTTTCTTCGTTCCGTTGGAAAACGCTCATGTTCTAAGGTTGACACTACTCGCCTAGCAATTCATAGTGACAAAGCCCCCAATAGGTCACTCATATTTTCCTTGATTGAATGAAGAAAAATATTGGGGAATAACATCTAAGTAAACTACTCGTTTTTATGTCTACCTTGACAGCTGTACCAGTGGTTGGACTTCATCTGACTGCACTGTTAGCATAGATGATTGTATTGGTGATCCCTGTCACAATGGTGCTACTTGTGTAGATGGACATAATGACTTTACATGTGACTGTGTAACAGGTATGTGGATGCCCAAATTCAGATTAGGGGATTAAAATTTGGGTGTGAACAACAGGGTATTGTTGTTGCTGTTATGGTTTTTGTTGTGTATTATGACAAGATGCAGTCATTAAAATGCATAGCATAACTCTGTATTCCTTAAAATATAGCATCCTGCAGATTACTGTTTACTCTTCCTGTTTGATATAATCATACAGAATCCAATGAGAAACTACACATTCTACTCTTCAAGATTGCATTTTCTTGCTACATAGTTTGAATGAATGAATCAGTTAAACATACTGCTACTATAGACGCAGATGTATGAGTGTTGAACTTCTGATATCTGCATAGTGGCACGTAAACTCATTTCACTTATTAGAAAAAACATAGTAGGAAACTGCATTCAATCTTGCTATTGTAAAGTGTAGTGTGTGCATGCAGTTTCTGTACGAAACAGAAAGTAAACAGTAATCTGCAATGTCCTGTAATTAATTTTAAAAAGTAGAACAATTCAAACTAAGGCTTTTATTTTAGCCTCGAAACAAAGTACTCAACTTCTGTGGCCATCATTTTTTTTGCTTTGGAATAGCACTCCTAGTGGTCAAAGTATGACCATCATTTGTTTTGCTTTAGAATAGCACTCCTAGTGGTCAAAGTATGGCCATCATTTGTTTTGCTTTAGAATAGCACTCCTAGTGGCCAAAGTATGGCCATCATTTGTTTTGCTTTGGAATAGCACTCCTAGTGGCGAAAGTATGGCCATCATTTGTTTTGCTTTGGAATAGCACTCCTAGTGGTCAAAGTCTGGCCATCATTTGTTTTGCTTTAGAATAGCACTCCTTGTAGTCAAAGTCTGGCCATCATTTGTTTTGCTTTGGAATAGCACTCCTAGTGGTCAAAGTATGGCCATCATTTGTTTTGCTTTGGAATAGCACTCCTTGTGGCCAAAGTCTGGCCATCATTTGTTTTGCTTTAGAATAGCACTCCTAGTGTATATATTTCTTTCTTTTTCACAGGTTATGAAGGGCCAAACTGTGGCAATGATATAGATGAGTGCCAACCATCACTGGGTACTTGTAAGAATGGTGGTGTATGTATTAATTCTATGGGCAGTTACAAATGCCACTGTGTTCCAGGGTATAGTGATGAACACTGTCAAACCAACATTAATGACTGTGCAAGTAATCCATGTATGAATGGTGCTGTATGTTTAGATGGTCTAGATGAGTTTACCTGTAGTTGTACCCCATTCTATGAAGGAATCCAATGTGAAAAGGGTAAGTACAATTTGTGTACTCAGTCTAGAAGTTGTTTTTTTAATGATCCTGTGTGTTCATCTGTATGTCTGTATTGTTTTGTTTTTTTACTTTTCTCTTGTTGTCAGTACTGTATTAGAAAACTTGAAGCAAGCATTTGGCCAGACCTGACTTTGATGTATAAATGCATCTAATCAGCCAATTTGCCTGAAAACCAAAATTATACAAATTTTTGCCATAGGAAAACTTGTTCCTTGCTCTGTTGAAATAATAAAAGAAATTATTTTCAACAAGGAGTCAACAAACTTTTACTTTTCCCCTTATAGAATTTGGTGGCCATTTTGTGTTTAATATCATTATGACCTCATTTGTTTACTTGGTTTTAACTATCAGTGTAACAAAAATAACTAAGTAACAAGAAAAATGCAGGACTTTTGTTTCTGAAACACATTATTTATATTTAGTGATAAAAAAATTCTTGAGCCTTGACAAATGTTGATAAAAAATCTGACCATATTTCTGAAACCTAAATGCAAACATATTATCTCTATGTCAGTTGTAGTTTTACATTTTTCTTTTCATATGTACCTGTAGAGAAATCAGAGGACTTTGATGTGTATCTGTGTAGTACTAATAATGCAATGATTGGTACAGGAGTACTTGACTTTGGAAAGTCGGCTTTCACACTCATGTTTTGGATTCGATATGCTACCCTTAATGGCGAAGGACAACCATTCCAGTTATTGACATCACAGGATGGGTAAGAAAGATATCATAAACATCAATATTAACACAAACTTCATTTGTTGAAGACAAATCCTCCCTCCCCCTAAATGAACATGCGTCATCGATCCGTTTATATATGATGTAAACCATGACGAAAATTGTGGTGGTCACACCACCATGATCAATGCAATGGAAAATCATGATGGTAAACACATCAAAATACTACCCAAAATACGGCACTGTATGTCATATTAGCAGTAAATTTAAATCAACATCTCAATAGTAAATACAGAACCTATTATTATTGTTCAAGTGAAAGTGTGAAAGTTTCTAAGTTTGGTCAGAAGTGTGTAAATAAAGACATTGCAAATATTGTGTATTGCATTGATGCCAGACCCCCTGCCCCCATGATTGAACAAGTTCATTTATTGAGCTTGTGTGATATCATGCGATCAACCTTTAGTCACGATTTCCTCTTTCAATATATTACAGATCTAAGTTTGAAGTTCTTCTCAGCCTACCTTCATCTCCTGAGTTCACAGTTCTTCAAAGTACATTATGGCATCATGTAGCAGTGACTTGGGCCACAGACACCAATATTGTTAATTGGTACATAGATGGAAGTAATGTCTACCAATCAAATCTTGATGTTAAACCAGGAGATCAAACACCTCCATTGTAAGTTGTACATTCATTATTATTCAAACTATTTTTTTTTTTATAAGCCTAGAAAAAAAACCAATTGTTTGGTCCCGGTTACCAGACCCCACCTAGTTTTTCACGCCAACCCTAAACTATTTTTAAGTATTCGAAAAAAGAATAATAAAAATCGCGAAAATTGTGAAGTCTCTCACGAAATAGTGGATGTGGAAACTTTAATATAAAAAGACAATATAAAACAGTTCTTCCAATCTATAATGGCTGTACATCTGATGAGAAGAAACCAGTAACACAGAGAACAACAGAAAACAAAAACGAGACACTCACATATGAAAAAAAAATAAAATCGAAAGTCTACCTACCCCACCTATTCTAAAATTGAGCGTAATTGGAATCATACAATTTTTTTTTGTTAGGCCTTAGGTACATATACAGAACAATAGAAATTACACTGTTGACTAAATGGCAGCCATATTTGTAGAGAGCAATCATGATTTACTGCATAACTCAAAAACATACATAGAGAGTGAATTCAAATGTCTTCCCCCATATTATTAAGGGTAAGCTTTCTTTTAAGACCTTGAGCACTGACCTACAGGGTTGATGGTCAAAGTTAAGACATTTGTTGCATGTCACAAACACTTTGTAGTATTTATTTGTTGCTACCAATTTCATGCCATCGTTTCGTTACTTAGAGGAGAAATATTATGATATGAGGGTGACTATTAAAATGAAGTATTTGAGGGGGTCTGTGTCTTCTATGAAGATGTGTCTTTTGATTGCTAAAGGATTGATTGTGTTTTCTCTCTCTCACACCAGTGTGAAGGTAGTCCTTGGTGGTCAATACCAGTCTATAGATGATAGCAAAGCATTCCATGGTGAAATCAGTCAGTTCAATATCGATGACACATTGTGGACGGCCAATGATATTTCACAACTTGCTGGTAGTTGTACAGTTGGTAGTATTGGACATGTGGTACGCTGGTTGGACTTCCGAGCAGATTCTGCTGGTTGTACATATGTTGTAGAGCCATCGCTGTGTGGAGATAGCAGTGAATGTCCTCCTAGAGTTTTCTACCAGGGAAATGCTTGCCAATTTGATGAGATAGGTAAGAACTTTTTTATATATTATGTACACAAATGATTTCCAAAGCATTGATCCTAGTAGTTTGCTTTTTAAATTTTCTGATGCTGCTGCCATGCTTATTCTCATGAATAATGCAGACTCTGTGAATGGGTATAGAAATCCAGTCACACATTCTTCTGAGTGGTGTACTACAAACTTCTTGGAGTTAAATGTGTATAAAACTAAAGAGATGATCATGACTTTCATCAAAACACTAGTGCTGTGCCTAATAGCCCCACTGTGATTAATGGTGAGCCTGTTAAACAGGTGACAATTTTATCTTGGTTTGACCCTTGATAATAAACTCTCATTTACACTTCATACTACAGCTGTCCAAAAGAAGTGCCAACAGTGTTTACACGTGATTCGCCCGTTGCGCTCTTTCAATGTAGATGCTAAATGGCTTCTATTAGTCAATCATAGCATTATTAAACTTATGACATTTGTTATTTCCCTCTGTTCTCTGTCATCAATCGAAACAAACTTGTGAAAATTTCTTTCACTGCTGCTAAAATTGTGGGCCTGCCTACTCTTGCTTTCTCCAACCATACTGATCATGCAGTACTGTGCAAGGCACTTGTGTGATTGCTGTTAACAATAACATCCACTTAATGCATTTTTTGATATTCTCCCATTCATGCTTTTGGTAAGCTGAGCGCTTTCGACAGCAAACAGTCAGTCTTGTTCATTCATGATAGATGGCACTGTTCGTGATCATGGAGAATGCTCCCGTAGATCTTAGGGAGAAAGTACCGTACCACATCTCTGTTCAGGCTGTTAGGGCCGCTCTTGATGCAAATAGCCTCCTTGATACCACGCTTCTGCTAGTTAGACTTTCTATCTAGGACTTAACATCACTCCAATGGATCTGCTGTCCTTTCTTTTGGATGTGTTGTGCTCCTCCCGATGTATTGGCTGTGCTAGTTGGCTACTGCAGTCGCGTCTATACTGTAGTTACGCGTGTGTGCTTTAGGTCTCACTGACAAGGTGCGTTCTGATTCATGTATATATTCATGATTGTATAATTATATTTTTATATTACGTGACTATGATGTTGTAGTTTTTGGTGTTATTACACTTTTGTGTGTTTTTAACCCAACAGAGGAAATCATAGGGTGGGGGAGGGGCTAGGTACATTTAGCCCTGTGTGTCCACCAGTGCATCTACATATGCACATCACTTTGTTTCAAAAACTTGTTGTAATGATAGGCAGCCATATTTGTAGTACAAAATTTGCAATATGAATTATTAAGTTGAAATGTTGAGGCATATGTCAAATTTGATGAAGACTATTTTCTTTACAGATGTCACACCTCCAGAACTAGTTCCTGGCACTTGTCCAGACACGATCCAAGTCATCGATCCAGACAATCACCTAGTCCAGGTCATCTATAATGAACCTCAGTTTGTTGACAATGTCAATGTTACTGATATTACTTGCACTATACCATCTAGTACTGTGCTTGCTTATGGAGTCTATGAGAGTTCTTGTGTTGCTTATGATGATGATGGTAATCATGCTGTGTGTACTTTCATGGTCTATGTACTCCGTAAGTATCAGTATTGTCAACTTTGATTTACAAAATTTAGTCTTTATAAATTACAGTTACAACACTATAAGTTTTGGTTGACATTTTTTCTGCAATTGTGGATTTGTCAGCCATCTTATGACCTTAGACTGAATGAAAGTCTGATGGCTTGCAAACTCAACCTTTGATTACTATGACAGAACTCCGATGACACATAAGTGCAAGTGTGGCGTACTCGTGATATTTGCACTAGTGCTTGCAGTGTTCTCTGCATCCATACTTTCATGAATGTAGCGATTGAAAGGGCAGCAGAAACCACTGCAAGCATGTGTGCAAATAAGTACTCCACACTGAAACTCATATGTCATGGGGTTCTGTTATTATTGCATATGTTTATCTGAAATGGCAATTTCCATAAAAATCGTAAAAATCATCATACAATTTCATGTGTAGCAAACTATCACATCCTTATTTGTGTATCATTTGTATGAAGGTATGCAATGATGTATACGGTATTGCGCTGCAGTGAAAATACCACAAGTATGCACACACACCAGTGCAAGTAATCTCTGGTACATATGTAATGATAGCTTGAATCTTTGATGACTTCAGATCAATTGAATGTGAAGGTTATAAACTACAAAAAGTGTTAGGGAGAGGTCAATAGGTCAGGTCAAATAATTAGCATATTCCAACCATAGATTCAGTGCAAAAATGTTTGTAAGATTGAACTTTAGGTGAGATAAAAACATTTGCCTGGTAGAGCTATAGAAGATGTCAGGCCTGGGAAAAAGAGTATCCTATGTAATCCTTATGGTGCTACTAATAAGATAATACTAATATGACAACCTGGGGTTGAATTATAGGTCTTTAAAGGCCCATGACTCAATCCCAGGTTCTAACATTATTGTTATCTTATCAGAAGCCACTATAAGGATTACATAGGATCATTCTTTCTTTTGGACCAACTTTTTCTTTATCTTTAACGGGCATTGTTTTTTATACCTAACTGTTATTCACAATAGCTGTGTATGTCTTTTTTACCCTACTTCAGCACATGCCTGTGAAGACCCAGCAGCCCCTGTACAAGGTAGTAAAACCTGTGGTGTGTGGCAGCATGGACAGTTCTGTAACATTGCCTGTAATGAAGGCTACTATTTCACAGCCCAGCCAGCACCTTACTATGTATGTGGTAGGGAAGGTGTATGGGATGCACGTAGTCCAGATGAAGTCTTTACTTTCCCAGGATGTGCAGGTATGGATGAATCCTTAAGGTCCAATATCAGACAAGGAATCAAACATTTGCATGGAAGAACTTTAGAAAAAGTGGGTCTAGAACAACAGAATGGTTTTATGTAATCCTAATAGTGCCATTGATTCAATAACATTGACGCAAGGACTTGGGATTGAATCCCTGGCCTTAAAACAACAACAGTAAGAAATACATGACAAAGCACTTGAATGTATACTCCAGCCCAAGTCCTGTAAAGACCAGGTAGCTGTCAGTCTGTTTGTGTCTATTTCAACATGAAACCTTGTGATCAGTCTCACTGATCTTGATACATCGTACGTTTAATAGCATTTACAAGCTAAGACGAAATCTCCCATAATCCTATGCACCTCCAGAGGCTCCAATAGACAGTATTCACCCAAAGCCATCGAATAATTATAAAGGGGCATTGTGTTGTTAGGGCTGTACCAAGAGTATGAGCACTACACTTGCACACAATATGGGCAATATGTATATAAAACATTGGCATCAAGTATTTTGTTTATTCTTATCAATAGATGCAGAGACACCTGGTATACAAGTATCTGGAACCCTGAGCTACACTGTAGCTACATGTGATTCTAATGGAGCTAATCAAGAATTAGTGGATGCTTTCAAAGAAAAAATCAATCACTTTAATGGTGTATTAAACCATGAAGTGTGTGGTGCCATTGTGTGTGATTTCTCTACTCTTAGAGTCACATGTGGGACAACAAATAGAAGGCGGAAGAGAAGCCAAATTGCTACCATTGATTTCACTTTCCTCAGTGTGTATGTAATCTTTATGTATTTTAACAGCATTTACACTTTTAATGGACAGGATAAATGTAAAAATAATGCTTGTTTATGTGTACATTAAGCATAGATAAAGGAGTACAGACTCCCCTCGATGCTCTCACAGCCTCGGGAGCATCACTAGCAGCGTTTTGTTTACTTTCAATGTTTGTAACAGGTTCCGTTGATCTATGGTCTGATGACACCAGTTGTAAACCATTATCATAATCTATAGTTCCTTCTTTCAGCACAGGTACAAACTAATGGCCACTCATGGTAAAGGAAACTCATTAGTATGCTAGGGAGTCTTTCCCTTATTTTAACACATTGGCTGATAGTAACTCCCTAGCTTGGCTATTACTTTACTAGTTAATCAGTTATTTTCCTTCTTTCATTCCAGGACAACTGATATAGGTGATCAGAATATTGGTGATATGTTAGATGAGGCTGTATATAATGGTACCATGGATATTGATGACAATTCTGCAGATTATGAAAGCTTTGAGTATGAAGTAGTTATCAAGTGTTCACTTGGACAAGTTCAGTATAATGGTCTGTGTGGTAAGTAGTTATCAAGTGTTCACTTGGACAAGTTCAGTATAATGGTCTGTGTGGTAAGTAGTTATCAAGTGTTCACTTGGACAAGTTCAGTATAATGGTCTGTGTGGTAAGTAGTTATCAAGTGTTCACTTGGACAAGTTCAGTATAATGGTCTGTGTGGTAAGTAGTTATCAAGTGTTCACTCGGACAAGTTCAGTATAATGGTCTGTGTGGTAAGTAGTTATCAAGTGTTCACTTGGACAAGTTCAGTATAATGGTCTGTGTGGTAAGTAGTTATCAAGTGTTCACTTGGACGAGTACAGTTTAATTGGCAGTGTTGTAAGTAGTTATCAAGTGTTCACTTGGACAAGTTCAGTATACATGTAATATGTCTGTGTGGTAAGTAATTATCAAGTGTTCATCTACACTGGCAGCAGTCGCTTGTGTTATTTGTCTGTTGTCATTGTAATGATAGAAATAATTTGTAAATTTTCACAATTTTATCAATATTAATAATGTTGTATCAGTATCAGTAAATCAAATGTTAACCACAGTCAATGTACTTGGCCTAATCAAAGAGTACAGTGATTTTGTTTGGACATTTTGGTCAGATTTAAGAAATATATGATTGGGTCAATCATAAGAAATAGCAAATTGAGTAGCCTAGATCAATGCAATGTACCCTGAGAGTCAGTTAAGTTTTGACTCTTTTTTTTTCCAGTGTATTGCCCCCAAGGAGAGTTCCATGATGTGACTAGGGATACATGTAAGAAGTGTAGTGTTGGGGAATATCAAGAGAGCCAAGGCCAAACTGAATGTATACCATGTAGCGTTGGAAAGACAACAAGGGGTAAAGGTGCCACATCGCAATCTATGTGTCTAGGTAAGTTGCATTTGTCATAATTTGTTTTTACATAAAATGCATCTCAGGGATGAACTTTCCAAATCATCAAGTTCTTCAATTTTCTCGAAACTTTGCCATATAGAAGCTTGATCCTGGGCCTTTTAAAACTATAAATTAAAGAAATTTGGGGTTTCACCATCTTGTTTTCAAGGAAATTGTCAATCTTTTACTTTCCCATAACACAGTATCAGGTGACCATATTGGAATCTAAAATGAAAAATTGTTTGATATCATTTAGATCTCTGTTTCCAAAACTCATATGTGTTCCAAGATTTTTTTGTCATTGATTTTCACTGAAAATATGTTTGAGGTTCCTTTAAAAAAAGACAAAACAGAAGCTAAATTTTAAAGAGTTTATTTCTGAAGCACATTCAATCCTTAAGAAGTACTGTAACATCTTGAAATTGTGATTGCATTTGGAGTGCTGATTTCAGGGTTGGACTCAAAAATCCATTTGATTGTTTTATTGTACCATATTATTCAATGGCTATACTTCTATGACATTACAATTTGTGTTCTGGTATTGTAAGAAGTGTTGATTGCACAGTAGGTAGTTCCTGTACATTTGGTATTATGAAATACGTACTGGTGATTACTTGCACTGGAGCTAGTGTGCATACACTAGTGGCATTTATAATGACATGTACTGGTGATTACTTTCACTGTAGTGTGCGAACACTAGTGGTATTATGGCATACGTACTTGTGATTACTTGCACTGTAATGAGCACACACTAGTGGTATTATGAGATACGTACTGGTGATTTCTTGCACTGTAGTTTGCGCATACTAGTGGTATTATGACATACGTTCTGGTGATTACTTGCACTGGAGACTGGCTCACTAGTGGTATTATGACGTATATGCCATACACACTACATAAAACCATATCAAGGATATTGGGGTGTCAAATAAAGCTATAAAGGGCACATCTGAGTTTAAGTGTTTTGGGGATGCAATTAATTTTTGTTAAAAGGTACTCACAGTATTCTACTTACTCAGATGTATATACTTAACCACCACTAGAAATTGACTTTATGCAAACCACGTACTTGGAAATAACCTATAAACAATCCGATAACATAATTTATCTTATGTATCAAAAATGTACAGGAACTACCTACAGTTCTAACAATACCAGAACACAAATTGTAATGTTGTAGAAAGCATGCATAGCCATTGTATACTATGGTACAATAAAACAATGAAATGGATTTTTGAGTCCAACCCTTAAATCAGTACTCCCACAGTGACTGCAATCACAATTTCAACCTGTTACTGTACTACGTATTGACAGAATCTGTTACTATTTAACATGTACAGTGTCTGATTATTGGTATTTTAACAATTTTCAGTGAATCTATTGTTGGTTGTCTTGTCGAAAAAAATGATCCCAGTTGCTTCACATACAGTGCAGCATTAAGATTGTCAACAACAAAAACTTCATCCTTTTGGGTTCATATTTCTGTAAAAATTTTAGCATTTCACTTATTATTGTTTTTGCATGCACATGTTTTGTAATGATATAATTTCTTGCAGATAAATGTCATGAAGGAACATTCTACAAAGATGGTCATTGTACTTCATGTCCTCTTGGTATGTACCAAGATGAAAGTGGTAAATTTACATGTCTAGCATGCCCTACTGGGACTTCAACTAACAGAGATGGTGCCACATCATTCAGTGAATGTATAGGTATGTGACTTTATTAAAGGCTTGAGGGTCAAAATGGGGAAGGGAACTCCTCATCCCCGTCAATATTATATCAAGTGTATGGTATGTCTTTTACCAGATAACCAACTATGGGTTGTTAGATCAGGTTTTTAGTTATTGGAAGTATCTTCCAAGGCAGGTTCAAACTTGATTATGTTGTGTGGTAATTATATAAAAAGACTAACTTTAAAGCCAGTTAGCCACGTGACTGTTTTGTCAAGGTGATTCACCCTAGCTGGTATCAAGGTTAGATTTTGTTGGGAAGCAATATTGGTGATATGCCCCCCGGGTCAATAGCTGTTGACCCTTCTTTTAATTTGGGTTTCTTCATCAATCATCAATCATCAATCCCAAGTTCTTTTAGTAGTGTTATCTCAATAGTGGGGGTCATAAGGATTACATAGGATTATTCTTTTGTTCTAGACCAACTTTTTCTATATCTCTGCCAGACACCTGTTTTTTACACCTAGAATTTAACACTAATGTCAACCGAGCCTTTAACACAGTGACACTATTGTTCTCCAACGGATGTTTTCCAGAAAAAGGCTTCAATTAAGATCAGTACAGTGCAAAACTGGTAGACAACTCTCACGGTTTTGTAATCAGGTATAATTAAGATAGACAGTCTTTAATACATAATACTAAATTAACAGTAATTTCTTTTGAACACCGAAAACCAAACATGGCCCAGTAACTGTCAACACAGTCTGACAATAGAGACATAATGCAGAACTGTTGTCAATCTATTCAACATATTTTCTGACAGTGTACTTTTGTGTGCTGTGTGTGTGTGTGCCTGTTGTTACTGGATGATAACATTTTTTTCTACAGTGTACTTCTGTGCGTGTCTCTGTGTTGTTACTGGGTGGATATGTATTTGTCCAGTCTCCATTGTACTTGCAAGATCACAGTGTATAACTCAGTGAATAGGCAACTCCTTGGGTATTTGTCCTCAGCCATTTACACTTTACACGTACATTGTACATTCAAATGTATGTAAGGGAAGTTTCAATGAGTGTCCAGTGTTTGTCAAGGCGTAGACACACCTTATTAAAAAAATAAATATACAAAGGACAAAGAGGATAAAGTGACCTAAGGGTCAATGTCTTTGTTTATTGCGTCAGATTATTTTTTCCTGATTCAGCATTCCATTTTCTATCATTTAAAGGAAACACCATTGTTTAATTTACCTTAAAACAACAATCATAATTATTCATATTGTGTTATAATATCTATGGTTGCGGACTCCCACAAGACAAGGGTGGCCACTGAACAATGAATGAATGAGGAGTAAGTTTCAACTTAGTGATTCTCGGTAATGGCACATAATGTGAGCGACATAAACTCAAAGTTTACTAAAGATATCCAAAGTTTACGATTTACAATCCTCTTTAAAGTTAGCGTATTGTGCTAAACAGTACAGCCAAGATTTTATCACATAGAAAACTTTACAATGGATTCAACACCTGAAAAGAAAATGGTGCAGTCCACTTTTTATTAGCATGACGTTATGATTGGCCAAGTTTGAAAAAAGTCGTACTGAATTAGGCCAAAAAAAATAACTGTGTGTTTCTTACAACATGTCCTAAAAAAATATGGTAGGTAGGTTGGAATTTTATTTTATTTTATCTTTTTAATTGTTTTTTTTTATTTTTGACAAATATTGTTTCAACCCAAAACTAAAGAAAACGATGGTCAGAATACACACACGCATTATTAAAGAAAACACATGTGCTTGAAGGTCAAGAAAACAAAGAATTTTTTTTCTTTTTGAAATGTTAAGGTCAGTGGCTTAAACTAAGGGTCGATTGGACTATCGAAACACCCAACTTTTTTTATTTTGCCTTATCATGGAATTGTTTGAATATCATATGGCAACCCTTTCTTTTTCAATGTCTTTTATCTTAACATCTTAAAAAAAGTGTGAGTACATCTTAGTGGTGCTTTCAGTTCATAGTACTTCTAGTTCTAACACTCATAGAGCTCCAGAAATGGTAGTTGAAATGTGAAAGATACCATGTTCCATTTGTATTAAAGGCCTTCTTCAAATTAGGATTAAAATCTTGGTGTGAAATATGGTTGCTTGACAGAGCTAAAGAAAACGTTGATCCAGAACAATAGAATGATACCAGGTAGTCCTTATTAAAGATAACACTAATGTGAAGACCCGGGATTGAAACATATCCCTTTAGGCTTTAAGCAATCATTTTTGTTTAGATATGCACTTGTGGTGTTACCACTTTTAATACCAGCTCAGATTTGTAACTCTGATCTGGCCGTAGATAGCTTCTATTTTTTACTGTCAGCTTCAAGAAATATATGATGCTGGTCATGCCATATTCAGCATAATTGAAATGGGTATATTAAAGCTCCTTTTGCTGCAACTTGAATATTTTATTTTAATAAACTACTTTGTTACATGTAATGATTTACTTGTAATATCGTCCACTCTGAAAAGTATTACATCACCTATGGGTAAATGTATTTGTGTAGCTGTACACATATATCCGATATGCAATATATCCACCTTAAGAACAGCGCCCCATTGCAGTCACAATTTTAATCTATTACTATGCTACTTATATGTAAATGCCACTCAAATTTAATACCTGCTCCTTTTTACCAAACTTCCCACACTGGTGTCTATTTTGAGGAGTTACCGCCCTGTCAGCTCAGTCAAATACCATTGACTTTAATAGTAGAGTATTAAAACGTTCCAATGTATTGGAAACTATGCCAGCTTTATCTGAATTTAATACCCTCTCCCCATCACCAGAGTTTCCAGACCTTAGCAAAAAACACCGCAAAGTATTTATTTTTTAGGAGTTACGCCCTAACAGGACAGTCCTTAGTATCACGTTTTATGCAACTGTTTGACAAAGTGTCATCAACAAACAAGTTATAAACAGGACACACCCAAAGTCTATGAATGTAACACCTGTTCTTGTCAGGAAGCTAAATCAGTACTTCTTGTTCTATTAATTGATATGCTGTCATGTTTCAAGGAGATAGTATGAACAGAAGCATGAAATGAAAATGGGTCAATCTTATTTGTGCATGATTTTTATTAACACAACTGAATAGTTCAGTAGACCTCTAGGGATTATTCTGGATGTCTGACGGTGTATGCAAGTGTGTGTATGTCTGTCTGTCTGCCTGTCTGTCTGTCTGTCTGTCTGTCTGTCTGTCTGTCTGCTTATGTCTGTCTTTTTGTTAAAAGTTTTGAAGACATCTTCTCTAATATTGATCTTTGCCAAGTCATGTCACTTTGCTAGTTCGTACACACAGATATATAGATGAAATTTTGCAAATTTAAAATAAAATTAACAGGATCTGGCATCATTTTGGCTTAAAACAAGATCAAAATTAATCAAAAATGATTGTGTATCTTGGTAAGTATATGACACTAGATGTTTGATATTTGGCATGTAGTATGCTCATTTTGGGATGGAAAGTGTCTTATGCAAATAAAGTGAATATGGCAATAGATATGCAAAGTAGTTAGGAAAATGGGAACAATACAGATGAATGCTTCAAAAGTCTTCTTCTCTGAAGCTAAACATAAAGCCAATATGCCACATGGTTAATTTATTAATACAGATGTGTAGATGAAAGTTTGTGAGAATAACATTGCTCTGATTAGACCTCTAGATTTGGGGTGACAGATATCAAAATTGGCCAAAAATGTGAGTCTTAGAAATTATTTTCACTTTGTTTAATATTTGACATGTAGCTATGAGTTTGTAGAAAGATATTTAAAAAGTATTCAAATCAGGCATCAGGGTAGCATTAAAATTAAATAGTAATAACGACTATTTAGATGTTATTCCCAATATTTTTCTTCGTTCAGCCAAGGAATATATGAGTGACCTAAGTGGACCTTGTCACTACGAGTTGCTAGACGAGGTCACAAGTATTTTCCCACTGAATAAAGAAAAATATTGGAGAATAACATAATTATACCAGTGCCAGTAATATCAAAGAAAAATGGGGAGAAAGTAATGGCAATTTTGAATGTTTTGACTCATATTTCGAACACAGCAGAACCAATGACATAGACATCCATTGTCGTGATGTAGAATGATCATAGTATATATTCCATATTTTTTTGTTCAACTTGGCTTGTGCATGGTATAATACGTATTGTTCAAATGTTTTGTTTTCCTGTAGAGGTGTGTTTGGGTGCAGGACAGTATCTTGGTATCAGTGCTATTTGTGAGTCTTGTCCAAGAGGCACATACAGCATAGAAGGAGAAACATATTGTAGGCAGTGTCCATATCAAACCACCACTAGTGAACCAGGATCAGTATCACTAGATGACTGTAAACAAGGTAAGATTTGTAGGGAAGAGCTCACAGCTTGTCCATAGCTTTGTATGATAAAACACGGTGTCCATAGCTTTGTAGGGAAGAACAGTCACATGTCCATAGCATTGTAGCATAGAACAGACTGTACATTGCTTTCTAGTGAACAACAGTCATATGTCCATAACTTTCTAGGAAACAAACAACAGTCACATGTAAATAGCTCTGTAGGAAATAACAGTCACTTATCCATGACTTTGTAGGGAATAATATAGTTTTATAGGGAATATCAATTTTTCCATAGCTTCGTTGGGGCAAGCGGCCACAGTTCCATAGCTATTAAAGTAGGAAACATGTCCATGATGATTACCATTATATGACTGCAACAGAGTATGATAAGGTGTATAAGGAAGAACATAATATAAATTAAATGTACTTTGTAACAATGATACAGTGGGAGTTGGAAATTCTTCTAATAAACTTGTGTATGAGGGTAAACCACCCTTTTAGATAGAGACAAAATATTTTTGCGTCAAAATTATGTTATGTACCACCTAAAGGTTTTCTTGATGAACCAGTTGCTTGTCAGTTTCATTGCTGAGATTCTAAGTTAACATGAGATGGAGTAATCAATGAAAATTATTATTATAGTAGTAGTTGTATGTAATCAGACATTTTGAATAGGGGTCTACATTGCTTTCAAATGTCTTCTGCATTCAGATCCATGTGAAGATTACTGTCTAAATGGTGGTGACTGTACATTGGATGACTCAAACGTTCCACAGTGTGCATGTCTTAATGGCAAGACTGGTGTCAAATGTGATATGATAACTATACCAGGTAAGGATGATATCATAGTGTGTGATGGGTGGTATTAGTATGTGATATGATAGCTGAATCAAGTAGGTGATGTCATAGTGTGTGATATGATAGCTATACCAGGTAAAGGTGATGTCATAGTGTGTGATATGATAGCTATACCAGGTAAAGGTGATGTCATAGTGTGTGATATGATAGCTGAACCAAGTAAAGGTGATGTCATAGTGTGTGATATGATAGCTATACCAGGTAAAGGTGATATCATAGTTACATAATAACACATGATACCAAGGGCAATATCACGATTTACTGCCCATCCGAGGGACGAGGGTAGCCAATGAATTGTGATATTGCCATTGCCAATCATGTATTAATTATTTTATTACATTATTTGAAGCTTGCCTTATGACTCATTGTCTCTAAATAAAGTTTAAGTACTATTTCAAAAAGTGATCAAACCCAGACCTAGGCTTAATCTGAGTAATGGCAAGAGGCTAGCCACTGACAATAAATTTTAAGTCACTCTGTGTTGTGTTTTTTTTTCACAGAGACAAAACAGAAAATGGAGGGGTATATAATTGGTATAGTAATAGGTGTTGGTGGTGGAGTGATTCTGATAATTGTAGTCACTGTGCTTGCAAGGAAGTAAGTATAATGAAAAGAATGTTGTCATTAAACTATTTCACATTTATAAACATTCAAACATTTGACTTTGTGCCATTGAGTGGTGGATACATCTCTTCCAGCGGCTCACATTGAACCTTGTTCAAAGAAAATACACCATGAAATGTGACTTCTTAACTAAGCTTTCTCAGTGTTACAAAATTGGAATTTGTAATTTAATTCTATTTGAGGAGTTGGACTGACATGATGTTTATAGGAATTTTCAGTGGTTGAATTGACCAAGAATTTGTGATGTGTCTTTTTTCAACTATTTCAGTGTCAGAAAAGAATAATAATTGAAAACGTATGTATAGCCATGATCATTTGTATTAACTAAAACATTATGTCGACAGTGTAAGTTTTTTCATTCATTAATCATTGCTTTGGTATTATCTTGTGCTACAGATACAGCCATCCTGTATCAAAAAGAAGACAACACAAAGAAGAACAAAGAAGTGAGACGTATGCTCTCAGACCAAGGTTTTCTGATCCAGTGATAGTTCCACGGGCAGGACCAGTCTTGGTCACAAGTCATCACACTGCACCATTTCCTTTAGTGTCAGAAGACAAGTTCCACTATAATTATGCATATCAAGATGATAGAGAAATAGATTTCAGTAGCTCATCAGATGGGGCATGTTCCTTCACAACAGATAATACAGGTTCTTCATCCTTCGATTGGATTCGTGATGATCCAGGGCTTCTCAACATGCCATCTGATGAAGTGGAAATTGCTAATGGTGTGAAGGTCCACTATTATTGAAGTCCCATGTTTGAATCCTATAGTATTAGATTGTACTAACTTATTAGTCAAACTTTAACAACTGTGTTCGGATTATGATTAAAAATCTGTGGTGTGAAAAAGTTATTTGGCAGAGCTTTAGAAAATGCTGGTACCACATTAAATTATTCCAATAGACATACTGATATTATCTAAACAGGCAGTCATTAACTTTGAATATAGACTTGTGAACATGCATAAACAGAGAGTGGCATACTTATCATAGTGCCATTTAATGAATACATGTGTGTGTGTGTGTGTGTGTGTGTGTGTGTGTGTGTGTGTGTGTGTGTGTGTGTGTGTGTGTGTGTGTGTGTGTACATTACACAACAAAAGAATGATAGCTCATCCTGTAGCCCGGTTATACAATACCATTAATACAAGAACCTGGGATTGAAACTCAAGTCTTTAAGGATTATATTGATGATTCATTCCTTTGTTCAGGATCAACATTTACTGTGACCCTGCAAGTTTGAATGGATTTCTCAATGACATGTAGATTCCTTGAGTGCAGGGAAAATACTTGCCAGGCCTAGAGGTGGCACCTGATAAACAGAAATCACTAATAAGGTAATAATGGTGAAGCTAAGGTATATGATAGAGGAAACAAATGAATAAACATTTGAACAAAATAGCTGATTACAAACACCTATTAAAATATCCCCAAAATGATGCATAATTAATAATTTGCCTTTGGACAATTTGAAGTCTCATTGCACTAGGCTTGACATACCAAGATGAACAGCATCATCACAAGACAAGCCTCTGGTGTTTTCAATATTTCAGTAGTTATGTTGTGAAGAAATGCTGGTCATTTCCACATCTTAGATTAGTATATGTATATTTAACATTTCAATCTTTGTGATAAGATTTACTGTAGCTTAAAGGTACTGCCATAGAAATAACTTTGAAGAAGGTAAGATGTCTGTTTGTGGGGGGAGGGGGGATAGCCTGTAATTTATTCATACTTCATTTTTGGATTCTTTCAGAATCGGATACATTCCATATTTGTATGTACGCAAAAGAGATCATATCATTAACTTGTGTCTGTCAGGTACAAAGTATAAACTTTGAAATGCTTTAAATTAGAATTTTTTTTCATAAAGAATAATTATGTAATATTGCCATTATCTGATTTTGAAATTTCCCACCTAATATAAAAATACAAGCAGCTGACTTTAATTACAACTCATGCGGATACATAATCAAAATTTTTGTTGATAAGAAAGGTAAAAATTTATATAAATAGTGTAGATTTTGAACTTTTGTAATTAATGTTCTGTGTCGTATTCCCAAGTTAATTTGACATGCTCAGGTATTCTTGAGTACAGTTTTAATACAGATTGTCTTATTCCAGATAGCCATCATATTATACTGAGTGGTTTGACTTGGAAAGTGATCTCATCTCCACTCAGCCTGTGACCTTTGTATTACCAATTTCAGTATATTTCATGGATACTATGTGTCAAAGCTGATTGGCTGAATATGTCATGTGATGTTGTCTGGTTGATAGTTTAGTGAGTTTGTAGGCTAGAACACTTACCAGGTTTGTCTCCCAGTCTTCTATGAAGACTGTATTCTAAACGATGTTCATATCAATGAACTATGTATGTGTATGAGTACTTTCATTGTTTTCAGTCCCCACTGTCCAGAATCCTTCAATTATATCGTTTCTTAACGTGAAACAGTTTTTCTTATATTTGAAATACTACCGACATTAGTTGAAACCAAAACTATCAATAATCATTATCTAAACTTTACTTGCAAGCACTTTTTATTGCTGTCGTCCCAAAATCTCTTCCAAGTCATAAAATCTTCAGTGTTTTCAATCTTCAATATTCAGTCCTCATAAGTATTAGTATACATTATGTATGACTGTCTAGAGGCTATCTGTTGACTTTGAATCTCTTGCAGCATCAAGTGGATGTGGGTAGAATTACTACTAACAGCTGTATTTACACCACCTGATCATGTTATCACATCCACATGTGATATACATGCAAACTTGAAGGTGGTGTTGTGATGTAAACCTAATTTACATATCAGGATCATGTTTTTGTTGAATTACCCAATTACAGCCTAATGACAGGTACCTGTCAATGTGTGTGATGGATTACTACTGACATGCGCTGTGTGTTCTCACTTTTGTTAGCAAGTTGTCAAGTTAGCTTTCACTTGGTATGACTAACCATTGGTAATGATTGCTAGATTCAAAAGTCAACAGCTAGATTCTAGTGTAATTATGTATATGTATTGTGTACACTAACTTTTAACCAAATATGTAGCCTCAGTGACAGACCATACTAGTGAGACTTATATCCATATGTTAAACAAAGCAATTTGTTACATGTATGTCATTATATTGTACAGTACTTATATGTTTCTTTGATTATAAATGCCCCAGCTCATGTATAATTTACCTCCATGACAAATTCTGGTATAATTCAAATTCTACGAAAATTAATGTTTAAGACACATAACTAGCTAGTGCACAATTGGAGGTCAAATTAATATTCAAAATTCAATTTTTTATGGAAAGTATAAATATCTAGTGCACAATTGGAGGCCAATTGAATATTCATAAATTCATTTTTATGGAAAGTTGATATGTAAGTAGGACAGACACAAACATCTAGTGCACAATTGGAAACCAATTTGTATTAATTTATTCCATGTCTATGGAAAGAGACACATATACCTATCTAAAGCACAATTGGAGATCACTGTATTGATTTAGTCAAAGTTTACTATGACAAGTGACAGCTATCTAGTGCATGATTGGAGACTAATTAATATTGATTTATCCGACTTCCATGGAACCTTAGTACATAAGTAGAATACACCAACATGACAATGCTTGGGCCTCGAATTGTGCATTGTGTACTTTCTTTCAGTATATACATGAATCCTTTTCATATTTGTTTTACACGGACAGATACGTTCCGTCAAACCTCAGACCACTAACCTGGATGTAAAATTATTCTCTACAGTTGAGGAAACCCATTTTTTTTTTAATTTGAATTGTATTTACATTGAGAGTACTGAAAATGTTTAGTGTTGTAAACATGCTGTATAAAATAGATTTATATATTTTTGATGATTTTACAAAAACAGTTTTTATCATATGTATTTTTTTTTAAATAGATGTAAGATACTACCGAAGTAAATATCGATGGCTTTAAAACTCAATTTCTTGTCAGAGTCCTCAATTGTGTTTGGAGAATTTCTTCTGCAAGAAGAGGCAACGCTTATACAGTAATGGGGGTATGAGAGTGTTTACGTCTACTGTGTCGTAAACCACAAGCCTCTTTACGGCACCGTCCAAAACGCACCCGCCATATTTCGTTACTCCATCAATATGTGCTCAGACTTGCGAGAATGGTTTATGTCGTTTCTGGCTAAAAGCAAGTCATAAAGGTGTATAGTTTTGACGGCGACCGTGGACCAAATACTTACTCATATTATGCAGTGTGTGGCATAAACTGGGATAATTGCACATGTGCTGCATATTAAAGGGATAAAGGTCAACTTGAGTTAGTTTTTATCCCAAGTTTAAATGTAACATCAATCCCATGTACTATCACATTGGTGTTCTTTTCTGTCCCGAAAACAGCATAAAATAAAATTCCCACATCGCATCAACATATTTTTGGGGCACATGCATTTTTCTATCGATCCTGATGTCGGTGCCACTTTTTGGTTGGATGAACCCAAAAAGTACTAGATTGAATCAATTATTCGGGTTGACAGTAGCTGGTATGCAACACCGAGATCTCACGGTTAGTGGTATCGATTAGACGTATGTTTCAGTGACATAGACCATATCTGAATATGTTTCATTATTAGACGTACAAATGTAATTGTACTCACTGAAACATATATCGACGTTAACATTGAATACTACTAATTCAACAATAATATTAATATTTAAATTTGTTTATTGATTGAAAAAGAGCCTATCAACTTATCAACTAACTTATGTCATTTATTTATTTAACCATAGACTAAAAGTTATGCTATCTCTATGTCAGGGCCATGGCCAGCCATGGTGATGTGATGTCGCCGGTTATACGTATCTGTTGTACTCTATGAACTTGAAGTCTAATGGAACGAAATCTGGTTTCCTGGAACCTAAAAAAGACGAGTTTGTGGTACTGTTAAAGCTAACAAAGTTAGGGGTAGTCCCCTTCTTGAAATGGTCGATATGATACAGTCCATTAGCTCTGTATACGGCCGAAGGGCTGAATTGTGTTGAGTTTCATAACAGAATTAATCGCGTGTAATCTAATTGAATACTTGGTTGATATGGTAGAAGTATTTCAAACACGTCATTCGCAACAAATGGATTGAGTTTTATTCGTTCAACCATACCCATAGTAAAAATGTATGGGTGGTTCACACAATGTCATCCATAACCCATTGAAAAACAAGCACTATTTCCACAACGTGTGTGTATGCTAGAAGGGGGGGGGGGTTAAATCTACTCCTGAGAGTGACTTACAAACGATCGCTGAACAGTAATTACGTAGGTCTTAAAGAGGTAAGACATTTGTAAAGGGGAGAAAGGTGACACGAGGTTAATGTCATTCTTGAATGCATTTCGTATGTTTAGGAAACACAGAAAAACTTTTTTTTTGAAAAACGAGTGCGACTTCTGGATAATAAAGCTATGGAAATTGGTAAATGTGACTGAAGAAACTTGCTCTACACCAAAGCGAGACATCATGGGAAGAAAACCAACTTGAATATAAAATCAAGGGCCCATTAAGCTTGTAATCTCTGCGTAATCGGAGCTCTCGATTATTCAAGATGTGTGGTACACTGTCCAACATTAAATATTAATGCTAAAGTAATTGTAAATCGGGACAAAAGTCTTTAAATGATATTTGAATGATACATTTCATCGTCGTAAAACCATTCCTTTTTACGGCAACATTACAACACATGGTCGTAAAACCACCAGGCCTATTTGCGGTCGTGGTACACCACGCGTTGGTAGAAAATTTAGTATTTCTGCGACAACTGGTTGGCGAAAGTTAGTGACAAAAATCAAGTATGCTTATATTGCGACATCTAGATCTACTTCGGCAGTCTTTAAGTCATGAAAAAAAGTTTTACCTAAACCTAAACAATAGGACAACTCACTGTTCATTTGTAGTTGAACCACGACTGGCTAACTTTACAAACTCAAGCTTTTTTGTCTCAACACCCATACCCCTCCCCATTTTAAGATGTCGTTTCTTTGCAACAGTCCACTCTCAGTCTAGAGCTATTACAAAAGAATCATTGAAGTTTGACATACAATTCGCCACCACACCCATACCTCATTGTTACAAGAACTACCATACTTCAATACCCTATTTACTAACTTGCAAAATAATTGACACCATTTACACAATATGTCTATCTACTAAAGAAACCAAGTCACTCTCGTAGACACTGTCACCGTTAGTACCGATTGCTAGGTGGACAGATGATGACAAGGCATTTTTAATAACTAGATTCTAGTAATGTTTGTTCACCACACGTCGTAAACCACAGCCTCTTTTACGGCACCATCCAAGACGCACCGCCCAGTTATTTCGCTGCGTCGCAGAAGAAATTATCCCATTTGGTTTGCGAGAACGACATCACACCGTACTTATTTTAATAGTGGAGTTTGCTCAAGTTGTTCACTATTGATCATTAAACTAGATTTTTGTCCATGACGTGTTGTATATTCAACTATTACACGCCCAAAGTTGTTTCTTTTCAGTTGAGAGTCTTTCTTCTATTCACTGCACAGCAATGTCAACACATACATTGTATATTGTGTGAACTTGTCGTTCTCAGGGTTTCGGGTCACGTGTTAAATCAATCCTTCCCTTCAGTTATCAATCAGGTTTCGTTCACCCCGACGTTGCGCAAGAAAAATCAACTTTTTAAATTCAGCAACCCGCTGATGAAATATTTCTCGTGCAATTTTTGCTTCAGAAACATGTTCTAACCTAGAAGTGCCACCCTACCAAAATGTCAACAGAATATCGGCAATATTAAACATGGATGTGACATAACCAAAATCTGTACATTATTATAATATTAATAAAATGTAAAAATGGGAAGAATTTTCTAGTCATTCTCAGGGTTTTACTATTGTCCATGTTAATTACCTTTCTTAAAGTTTGTTTTTATAGAATTTTTACGTCACTTTTTTGTTTACTTCGCGGTTTAGATTCCTTTAAAAGGCGGGGTAGGCCTAACCTCAGATCACTAACCTGGTACGTCACAAGGTGACATTTGTTCAGATTCTTTTTATTGAGATGAGAATAACCTCACCCCAATCGTGTGGATATCATGTAGTAGACATGTCATTTTGAGGCGTATCATCGCCGTCCCTAAACCAATTCCCCCCACCATATACAAGTGGAGTTAACTCCAAGGTCTTTGCTTTCACTTTTATCAGTATATATTAATGGTCTGTATCTGCTGGCATAGATTTCTACTCAAGCTCCGTTATTTTGCTGCTATTTAGATACTGGACCAGTTAAAAGGACAACTGAATTTACATTTTGGGTCACGTGGTTAGTTTGCTGCATGTTTAAATTATATACGATTCCTTGACATGATTTAGGTTACGTACACTAAAGTGTCAAGGAACCACCTATATTACATCATCAATAGTTCTTATACTAGTAACTCCCTGAAGACAATTGTAATGCCATAGAAGACATGCATCGACATTCATATAGAATACTTGAATAATGTAATCAAAGATTTGTGTAAGCATTGTCACCTAGGTGAAAAAGCTTATAAACCACTTGTACTCTGCCACTTGTACAGACCTTGTCCGCGACTTGAGCCACTGACACTGTAAGGTCATATTATTCCCTCACAGTAATACCTTGTTTCCAATGCTTTCGAACAAATAAACACGAACACGCATGTCACAGTTTTAAGTACAGAACATCGACTATTTTCATAAGGATACATTATACATATATATTCTATGGACGGTTACGTTAACAATTTGTAAGATGGGACGAAGTGGAATTGCTGAAGACATAAATCAAGTTACTACTAAAACACTCCTTGGTGGATAGTGCACTGTACTAGATAGACGAGGGTCATATTTAATTACCAGTTTAACGTTCTGTGTATCGTTAACTCACCCCAACTGAACTGTTGGTGATATAAGTAGTCCATTAATCGTTAGTGATTTTGTAAATTTGTTAAATGACACGTTTAATGTTAGGCTGAAAGAATCGTCGATCTTTGCACACTACTTTCAATACCAAAGGGTCAACATCTTTTGTTTTATTTCATCTTGTGACGTATACATTAGGATTTACAGCAATGTGGCCCCTTTTCTCCCAAAACGCACGTGAACGATTTGTCCTAGGGTTATCATTGCCTTCACAAGCTGCAACTTTTAAAATAGTCTCGAAATTTCTTGCATTAATACCCACCTGATGTCTAGATAGCATATCAAATAAAAACAAAGGTACTCCCTATTTTGAACACCAACATCAAGTAACGGTATTATTATCAAACAGATATTGGCGATGCAGTGGTTATATCACTTCAAAGAGAACACGAATTTGTTGTTGAAGCTGTGCCTACACAGTAACTGTCTCCGGTCTGTGTATGACATTGGCGAAAGTGAAGTACTTGTTTTATGCTACATTGGCATAAACAACTGGGTGTAACCTATGTTGATCAGTTTGAAGTCTTTCTGCCCCGGGTTCGTTTAGCTAACATAACATGTGTACTTTTAAGTATTACTTTGCAAAGCCTACTTTCTGTACTATACGTCACCTTATGTACATCATATCCTTTGTTCATACCTTGCAACACGAATGGTTTATAGAAGTGTCATCATAGCAGTGTAACTAGGGAGACCGTTGATAACATGACATCATACTTTACTCGGTACATGTAGTTGGCCACGACACAATGGCAATGACATGTATATAGGTCGAAGCACTCAAGGTAGCACGGAGCACATGGTGAAAGTAGTAAAGAAAGGTATTGGAACTCCACCCATATTCTCTATTTGTCCTTCATCCTATATTATCTTCGATTGAAGAGGATGAAACCATTCCCGATTATCGGGAAGGTGTTCTCAAAATGATCTAAAACTACATTAAAAAGTTACTGTTTACTACACCGTTTGATTTTTAGTCATGATTATTTTTTCTGTGATTCAGTTTGCAAGGCACCGTTGGCAAATACAACGCTTAGTTCTTTGTTCTTGTAGTGCACATTTTCTCTCTCAAACGAATACCACCCCTTTTGTTAAATGGAATAGTTCAGGTAAACTTTCTTAGTTTTGTCGAAGTCTTTGTGACACAATTGCAGCTCGATACAGTCGTTGGCTGGACCTGGAAACATCAAATGGTCATTCCTTAGTCTGCATAACGTAGAAAAAAATCTCACCAATCTTGGCTCGGTCGCAGCAGTTTTCGTCCACTGAGAGCCAACTTTTGCTGATTCGATTTGACCTATCTTCGTTTCAGGAATAAGACGGATTAGAACAGCCTTTGGAATTCACTGTGTGTCTTACTGGTCACCAATAACATGACCATGGCAAACGCCAAGGCAGTTTTGGTCTGCTTGGTGGTGTTGTCAGGAATTCAGATAACACTAACGGTAGGTGATCCTTCTTATTTATGCGTGAATGTGCACAGCCTTCGGGGATACAAGTACAGAATTCATTACTGTATGTGGTAGCCGTCATGAGGTCATGAACACACAAAACACAATGATCCAAATTCTTTTGGTCTGGTCCTAAAAGCGCTTATTCAAATCCCCGGTTTTCCTTTCTTTCTTTTTTTGTTTAAACTTCAAATTAGAAACCACTCTGGGTTTACACGAAATGTGTATAAAATGCAAGACGTCGACACCGTATTTGAAAAAAAAAGCAACAACCACCTGTTGATTCTTTGCAAAACGACATTTTAATTTCTTTCTGTGTCCAACGCAAAACTTGAAAGTCGACTGACCTTGGTAAATTGATATCCCGAGAGGGAGTAACCCTAAACGGGAAAGTCAATTTATTGTCCCAATGCTATAGAACATTGTATGGGTTTTATCAGTTCCAACATATCAAATATTTCATTGGCTGTACTTGAAATTTATTGATTAATTGAGGCAGGTTTCCATGACAACTGCAACAAATAAATCGCCACCACCACAACAACAGCCAGTATCAACGACGTTTTCAAAGAACAGTTTACAGTCCTAATGCATACCGTTGTCGCAATTTCCACTACCATGACATGTGTCCAAAGTAAAACGAAACATAAGACTAAAAAACATGCAATACCTTCAGCAATGCATCCAGATAAACATGTAAAGGGTTTCATGACATTAACGAATCACACTACATCACAGTGTCACTATGTATTGATACATATAATTGACCTTCAAATCACAACAATTAATGTAAGAAATATTTTGTAAGTTTTTGATAATTTCACTGTCATCTGTCCATGGAACGAGCAAGTGCGATAATGTATACGTATTCGTCATATTTAAGCATGCGTATTGGGCAATGAGAACGTTAGGAGCTGCACGAGCTTTACTTCAGTCATGCCTGCAACTAGAATCAGGGGCTCTTGTGTTGTTTACTGACGTCACAGTGAAATCTCCAACATCACCAGTTTCCTTTCAAATGTAATACCTTTTATTTGGATCCCCTATATAGTCCTATTCACAAACGTTTAAATATTTCAGTGTCACACCTCTGTAGTCTTATTGGCGTGTATTTATGACAAGATGGTCATTTAGGGTGGGTCGTTGTATCTTGTTGTTTGTTAGAAGGTAACAAACAACATGCAACAAGTAGGTATATAGACTTGTTCCTGACGATAGGTTGATGATGATGAACCGCGGTGTCTATTTGTTGAGTTTTGCACATTTTAAAATCTAACTTTGCAGTAAATGCATCTTAAATAACACAACAGGGTGAAAGGCGTCTTACCAGCTGAATAAAATTTTCTTCCTTATTACAATCCTGTTTTTTTTCCCGCTCACAAAAATCGTGATTTTATCTTGAAAGTATAGTAAAAAGAGGGAGCGTTCGCCAAAAGACGTTTGGAACATATATGTACATTGTATGATCAAAGCCAGCAAGTTGAAGCAAGTACAGTAGAGAAGCGGTCTACGTTTGAAGTTGTTTTCTTTAGATGACAATATACGTTTACTGCTGAGAACAACATTGTCGTATTGGAACAGAAAAGAGTTTTCTTTAAACTGATTCAGAGACTGGACACGAGTTTATCCTATATTACAATCTTACTGCGTTCAGCAGTTAAAGCATAACATTAGCAAGTAAAACAACGACCCCAAATTGCAAAATGACGTCAGACAGGTCACACGTTTCTGGTTAGTGTTTACCGTGAGAGAAGAGAGGTGCAGGCGGGGAACCGCGACGAACCATATAGTGTCTATCGAGTTTTACCTCAGACTTACACATCGTTAAGTCTAAATTTACAGTAAATACATCATCAATTATCTACCGTGTGCAATGAACCAGAGCAGTCTGGTTTGCCCCTGTCTATAGTCTTGCATGAACAGTTCGACTCATTGCAATTCTGCGCACTAAACTGTTATACTTCTTTTCGAGTAAAGAAATATAAAAACCACAGACAAAAATATGACTTTTCATTCAACAACTGTCACATTTGAACAAGTGATTTGCACCTCATCACTCATCACTCATCACTCATCACTGACAATAATAAATCAACCTTAATTTGTATATTAATTTTCATAATTAGCTTAATCGACAGAAACAAAATTTGCAGCTGTTAGTTTATATAGCAACACCGATTGTTGGTTTTCTTTATGGGACACAGGCACACTTGTTGTTGGTGGTCAGGGGTCTCTTTGTGTGATATGATGCGATTAGGGTGGTTCATTTCTCCCCTCCACTGTCTATGATTCCATTGATACTAGTATGCGGATGGTACGTGAAGATGTGCAAGATATGCGACCTCCTCATTGCATGAAAGGTATACACAAGCTTGTAATGGATGCAATGGGGCATACACAGTGCCGCTACTTATATATGGATATCACTATACGCAGTCGACTAGTGATTGGAGAATACTGAGCATCTCTCTCTCTCTCTCTCTCTCTCTCTCTCTCTCTCTCTCTCTCTCTCTCTCTCTCTCTCTCTCTCTCTCTCTCTCTCTCTCTCTCTCTCTCTCTCTCTCTCCCCCCCCTCTCTCTCTCTCTCTCTCTCTCTCTCTCTCTCTCTCTCTCTCTCTCTCTCTCTCTCTCTCTTTTGAATAAGTTTGTAATGAAAACAAAATTTTGTCTGAATGAAAAATTATGTTCATAAGTCTTGCATAATTGTATGAAAGACATTCATGACGGAAGATGTTCGTCATGTTCGAAACCTTATAAACTATGCCATTGTCCAAAAACACACCCACCAAAATCCAGTGTCATGACAAATAGAAAACAATTTTATGGTGTGTTTTTTTTATAAATTAAGCTCCACGATTGTGATGAAGTTTACAGTTCACTGCAGCGATATGTCATGGTCTCCGCCAACAGCTTAAAAGCTACGATAAAACAAATATTAAACGCAGTTGTTTTAAATTTTAGGTGTCTTGAGAAATGTCATATGAACCTGTACAAGTTTTCTTCTATATGACGAAAAGATGGACATACATCAGGGACACTGCATATTGTTCAGAAGTTTCGATAGTTATCGTTATTACATTTCAAACAGTTTGCAATATTTCAATGAGCGAAATATCTTTTTGGTCACCAGCACAATGGAGTACCAATTATCACACCAAACCCACGTGTTGTACCATAACGTTAACGGCGTTAACGGCATTTACTCTGCGCGACACTGTATTAAAGGTTCCCACGGGTAGGCTGTAAGCTTTAAACTGCAAACCTTGTAGCATGAACGGTATGGAGGTTGGCTATGGATAGTTCAAAGCAAGAACCATCCGAGTGTTCAGTAGCTAGCCAGGGTCACTCAACTCGTTCATCCAACATATAGGGCGTGACATTGGACAGCAAGGACGAATCGATACAACACAACGAGTAATGTACTGAAGTTAACATTTGTCAAATTTTAATTACTCGGCAAAAGGTGACCTCAGCAGACGTGGACCCAACCTTCGTGTCTAGTGACCCAATGATGAATAGAATAGTGACCTCGGGTCGGGTGTGGTCATAATAAACCTATATGGTTGTTGTCGAAAGAAGGATGGCAGTAGAAAGGAAAGTTGTTTCAAACACAGGGTGTGTCCTCTGAAGTATACCAGACGAAAAGTTTTCTTCTAAAGTGGAAAGTTTAGGCTACATTCACCTGGGCAACATTGTATTGCAAAAAAAATATATTTTATCCACAAAATGGCTTTGTCGTGCGTGACCCACATACGATAGCACCCCGGTATGTGACCTGAATACGGCACTTTGTATAAATACTCCTCAACAATGTCAATAAAAGAAAGTATACGAGCACAATGGAACTATAATTTGTTTAATCTTCTCCTTTGAAGTGTCACGCTGAATACAGCCCAGTTGAAGGGGGGAAACCCAACAAACAACTGGTCGTTCATTTCATAGGCATCCAATTTAGCACTATCATAGAAAACCTAGCATGTTGTGAAATGCGATGTACTTTTTATGTTTTTTTTTTTTTTTTTAAATGGTTTGACGTAAACTAGCGTGCATTTAGACTACATTGTATTTAGACTGAATATGTCGTTTTTATCATCATAAAAAAAAACTATTGGAAGTGGTAATATCACATAAAACGCCGGGTCCCTGAAGTATCAACACAAACGTTTCGAGCATTGGCTTCTTTGTCAATGTTCGTGACTGTATCAGCTTTTGAAATTCGTTTGAGCGAAAGCTTTGTTTTGAATTTGTATTACCATGTTAAAACTGTACTAGTTGTAACTGGAGTATCGCTTTTCGTTCAGACAACCACAATGTATCCACTCCCAATTGTTAAAATACTTATAATTAGACATTATAAATACAAAAATTAGCTCTTTTTAGGGTTGTTGGTGCAATAACAGGAAATCTCATTTGAGTGTTGTTGTGTTAAAACTATGCGTTGGAATACAAACTTTTCCCGTTTACACACACCAGTCTGTAGATTTCTGCATTTTATCAAATTCATTGAGACGCCATTCCAATCAAAATCAAGTCCTTGAATAATCCGTATATAATCGACAACAACCTTTTATTTGCACCTGTTTCCAGTGACGTGCATGATATGGTGCCATGGCCATTTCCTTAGACTTGTCGACACCCGACGTATAAAGAGATTTGTCTAAATTGATGAAGTTGTTTTGTGACCTTCTCAAGTCTCTCTATTTTCCTTTAACATTTATCTCTGAGTCAGTACTTTACATTTTTTTTCTTCAATTTAAAATGTATTGAAGGGAACAAAGTCGATGCTGATTTTTGCTTAAATGGCTATTTTCCCTGTATACTTATCGGACTGGCCCGGTAAAGTCATTTTCACTAAACCCTGCTCTGTGCAACCTCCGATTCAGTCCGGTTCCCTAGCTATGTTATTCAGGATAGAATATGGAGTGTTCAGTTCAGTCTGAGGTGTATTTTCCGTGGAGCAATGTTACTTTGTAACGATATATATTGCCCGATATTGCTCGCTGGATAGCGTGAAACCCTTGGCCTGACATATTTATTACTAGTGACTCATTATTATTATTATTATCAAAATGATCTACGTCATAGGCTTTCTTATATTACCCATAATACATTTCGTTGCGGGAACTTCAAAATGGCCGTCTATCATATATCTGATATCATGTACATGAAACATGTGAAATTTGTCTCACTCGTATTTTGGCCCGGACATTTCAAGATAATTCTGGTCTTTTGCTTGAAGCAGCATAAATGTGGAGCAGGTAAAGAAATAATCTTTCTATATAGTTTCAAGAAACGTTTGCTTGGGAAGTGCGTTTTTCCGGGCAGATACTAACGGGTGGTCTCATAAATTCTGACTAAATCATATTTGCTTTACTATTTTGCATATAGGAAAACATACACTTATTCTTGATACTGCGAAACATTCATTATTGTTGATACTGATTTGTGATTACTCTATTGTTAATGTCTGTCTGTCTGTCTGTCTGTATTTATTTATTTATTTATTTGTGTTTGTTTGTTTGTTTGTTTGTTTTTTTATTTATTTATTTGTTGTTTGTTTTCGTTAACAAAACTAACTGAGCCTGAGCTCCCTGTGGTGGTGTAGGTGCGCGCATTTCGCTAACGCCATGGTAATTATGAGATTAGGAGTGTTTTAATTTAGATAACAGAAGAATGGACAAGATGTCTTTATTTAGTCAAGAAAGGGAGAATTATATACAGCTGAACGAGAGAAAGGTAGCAGGGAAAGAAGGAAAAAAAGTTTTTTTATTTTTTTGATCAATTATCACACCCAAAATAATTTTTATTTCACCACAAATATTAATCATTCAATCGATCAATCAATCAATTGGCTACTATGTTAAATTCATTTGATTTTTTTTTGTATATTTTCAGAAACGGACCCCACGATCACTTGTTTCCGAATTTACCGAGATTACGACAACACTAACAGAGACAATTGGAGTTGAGTATACCTGTCCCGATGGTAAGCTACTTAACTTAGGCTAAGAAAAAGTATTCTGTTTCTTGTTTCCATCTGCAGCACTTAAAAATGTGTTAGTCACAGCTTTTCTTTAAACTTTTTTTTTCAAAACCTGTGAAGTGCACAAACTGAGCTTCGGCCCTCGATATCAGTATGCGATTATAGTAGTATTGCGCCGGATCAGAGCGCCGCAACGACTTAAGTTTAGATAAAACGTAGGGAAAAAAGGCACGAGCGACTGTCGACAGTCTAACACTTAGCAGGAAAATTATAATATTATGTTTTACCACATGTGTGTGTACAGGACGTTGATTGTACATGAGTTTGTCAAGTACGCTATATCAAACTATATCAAATGGTTTCTTTCTTCCTTCCATAGGTTGGATAAGAATTGGAACACATTGTTACAGTTTCTTTGAAACTGAAGCTACTTGGTACACAGGTGAATCAGCATGCCAAAGGTATTTGAAAAATAATGGAATGTTTTGTTGGAGTCTAAGTGTCAAGTTTAATTCATATAGTTTTATCGTGTTGTGTTGTGTTGTGTTGTGTTGTGTTGTGTTGTGTGGTGTTGTGTGGTGTGGTATGGTATGGTGTGTTGTGTTGTGTGATTGTATTCAATTAAATTCTGTCATGTTGTGTTGTGTGTTGTGTTGCATTGTATTGCATTGTAAGGTACTGTATTCAGTTAAATTCCAGTGTTGTGTTGTGTTGTGTTGTGTTGTGTTGTGTTGTGTTGTGTTGTGTTATGTTGTGTTGTGTTGTGTTGTGTTGTGTTGTGTTGTGTTGTGTTGTGTTGTGTTGTGTTGTGTTGTGTTGTGTTACGTTGTGTTGTACCCTGTATTGTGTATATTGATAGTAATTTTCACATAGACAACAATATATGTTTGTACAATGTCTGTGTCAAGTTTTGATAATCCTGGTAACAGAAAGTGGGAAATAAAGTAAAACTGGTATAGTTTATGATTCATCGTGCTATAATTTATGAGATTGAACCTTGCTAAAATGACAGGTGAGCTGAGATAGATTTTACCTGCCTACCACCCTTAACAAAGAACACTGTAAAGTTGCATTTTCTACTTGATCCACAGCTATGGTGCATCATTGGCAACTATTACAAACTTTGCCACAAATGTTGAGATTGGTCTTTATCTTGCACTGCACCTAGACATTGATGTCACAGTATGGATAGGTGAGTCAACAATATGACAGACCCCCCACCTCCCCCCCCCCCCCCCATATACATTGTATATGACAATTTGGCATACTTGGGATGTTTGTATGAGTGTTTGGGCTTTTCTCTGTGGTCATACTTTCACGGTTGAAGTGTGTGAATGTGCAGAAGGAAACACCGCAAACACGAGTACAAATACAACTGCCAACATCAGACCGTTGATAAAAGCCTGGACAGTTACAAGCAGGGAAAGTAAACAAATGAATATTATTGGATTGATAACACATGGCTAAGTTTGTTGGAAAAGGAGAGACTTGTATTGCACACCATGGTTTAATAAGAACAGTTTTGGAAGTTCCCAAAAATATACACTGGATCGTGGAAGTTTACAGTAAAATCTCTTACTAAAGGTACTGCCCTAGTGTGACATCAGCATAGGTTTTGTCACCATGTATATGTAATAGTTTTAGTTTGTGCTAATTTGTTAAAAAGTCCATCTGCCACTGTCCTATAACACTTTGTAATGGTTTGTATTTTAGGTTTCCGTGGTGCTGATGGTACATATTATTATGCAAACGGAGATGAGGCCGTCATAATGGATGGGTTTTTTGACCCAAGTGCACTGACAGGAGATGGAGGAGACTGCGCTTATCTTTCACTAGGAAATGGAGAGGGTTTCCCCTGGTACTTTGGAGACTGTCTTGAACAAAGGAAGATTTTGTGTGGCATAGCGCCATGTTTGGGTGGTGAGTAATGATACATACACATTGTTTTTGCTACGGTTTTGGAACAGCTGTAAATGAAATAATTGTTTATTTATACTGGATAGTTCTTCAAGTATAAAAACACTTGTCTCCCAAGAAGTCCAGTGAGGGCCATCCCATGGGTTTAGTGTTAATGCAGGAGGAAACCAGAGTACCAGGGGGAAAACCTGCATTTGTTTGGTACCTGTACCTATTGAAACCTGATGGTCAGTTAATTGAGCGAAATTTTTCATGAAATTTAGCTAAATTCAGATTCAAATTAAACTTTATGTGAACACCGGTACATACAGCTCTAGAAAATGGTTTTCCTGAACAAATGAATGATTCTATATAGTCTGTATGGCCTCACTGATAATATGACACTAAAGTGAGAACCTGGGATTGAAGCATCAGCCTTTAAACTGACTTTAGATACATTGATTTGGCACACAGGTCAAATCCGTTGTGGTAGTGGAGAATGCATAACATCTACCTATACTTGTGATGGATATATTGACTGCCACGATTCTTCTGACGAGCTTGGCTGTCCAGGTGAGAACATTGTTATACATAATCTCCATGTATTCCAAATGAGTGCTGTGTCATCGAGGACAAATGATGCCGTGTCAGCTGTATCCCTCCAAGCTGATAGGCAAGGAGGGATACAGACATAGGGGAATTATGAGTCCGAGATGACGTAACACAAATGAGAAATACCGGGAGATTATATATTTCATATTACTGTAAACCCAATAATTTAAATATTTTGTGCATATTTTTTCATATATTTGCATATTTTTGCATAATGTACAGGTGGAGATGGTGGTGGAATACAAGAAGGTGAAGAAGGTGTTATTACAAGTCCTGGATTTGAAGGTCTTTATCCAGACTTAGCCTATGTTATCTGGTACATTAAGGTTTCAGTTGGATCCAGAGTTGAACTCACTGTAAGCAAATTTATCCTCAAAACTGTCAAAATTCAAATTTAGTCAGTACTAAAACCTAGACTATAGACAATTGAGTGAATTTTCAAATATGATAATTTGAATTTCATCAGTAAGCAAGTATATCCTCAAAAGTCAACATTTGAATTTAAGCAGTGGGCAAGTTTATTCTTGAAACAAAAGTGATCCCATTTAATCTCCAAGGTGCCATTGTTAAGGGTGACCCTTTTTTCCCTGTTTCTTAGTACCCAGCCTATCCAAATTATCAGCCCTGACATCAAAATTATTTTGTTTCGGGTAATATCTTTCCTGTTGGCGGCATTACATCATTGGAGTCAGCATGATACTCCTAAGTACTTATTCCCTTCAGTGTAAAACATTTCATGATGAATATTCATTGTCCGACCATATTATAATCATTTTTGTAAATTCCAATGAGGTAATGTGGCCTATACTATAAAGGCCCAAGATCAACTTGATGTTTCTCTGATTTTGCAAGTAATTCACAATGAAATGACTTTCCAGAACCCATAGCCTATGAAAATGTCTGTATTTCCTGATATGGTATTCCCCTTAAAGGTTACATAATATTCCCTGTCATGTTCTATTTAGCTGACTGTATTGGACTTGGAGATGAATTATGATTGGTTGGTTATATACGACGGTGGAAGTCTGGATGATATCGAATTAAGCAGCTTCTCAGGATATATAGATGATGAAGTAGAAATGGTATCAAGCAGTCACCTTGTCACTGTACTGTTTCAAACAGATAGTTCTACATATGGTTTAGACTATACAGGATTTGAGCTGGAATGGGAAGAACGTAAGTATACCTGTACTACACACCTAGCCACCCTACCCCAGCCACTCCAGCCCTCCAAATGATATGCTAGTGCAACGTGTACAGTATCTTGTGTCCATGTTTCTTTGTAACCCCTGCAACATCTCTAACATGCAATGGCCAATTTCATTCAAACCTGACACAAAGATGACATATGATGGTGTACTGTATGCATCTCACCTTATAGTTATTGTGTTCTAAGGGTTCATGATGTTTGGTAAAATGTAAGTCACTAAGCTCAATTTGGTGAATAAAAAACACTTTATGCAATGATTTGGTCTTCCGTAGGAAACTGAAATAAAATTAAGCATTTGCTGTGAAATTTAAAAATGTAGATTTAGCTTCTCAAGAAAGTTATTAGAGAAGGAGCAAAAATTAATTTTTTGTAAGATTGAAAAGATGGACTTTTATAACTTTGATGTGTGTGATAGTATAACTTTATAAAGTGCCTTCCTTAATCATTGTCGTTGTCATAGTAATGTAGAATTATTTCCCTTGGCACAGACCGATATCGGCACAACAGCTGCAACATGACTTCCTCGACTCACTGGGGAACAAGCAATCCATTGCTGCCTATGTAAGCACATAGGAAAGATATTCACTTTAGCAATCTCTGTTGTACCCTAGGTCACAGCTGAGTTGACTGGGCTCACTCATGGTTCAAATCTTGTCCCATTGTCCATTCAGAAATAAACCGCAATGGCAAGGCTAGCAACTGCATTTTACAGTTTCCAAGCTAACCACCTTAACCATTCAACCATCATTGGCAAGGCTAACAACTGCATTTTACAGTTTCCTAGCCAGCCACCTTAACCATTCAACCATCATTGGCAAGACTAGCAACTGCATTTTACAGTTTCCAAGCTAACCACCTTAACCATTCAACCATCATTGGCAAGGCTAACAACTGCATTTTACAGTTTCCAAGCTAGCCACCTTAACCATTCAACCATCATTGGCAAGACTAGCAACTGCATTTTACAGTTTCCAAGCTAGCCACCTTAACCATTCAACCATCATGACTAAACCTCTTTTAATATTGCAGAGGAACCAGACTCAGAGTGTGGTGGGATACTGAACCTTGAAGAAGATGACGAAGATGAAATCTACTCTCCAAACTATTATTATGGAGATTACCTTAGCAACGAGGACTGTATGTGGAGATTGAAGTCTGACGGACCAATCACACTAATAGTGAGTTCAAATGATACCAAATAGAAATTTGAAGTGATATACCCTTTTCTACGTTATGAAAACATAGTCAGTAACTAGGGATACTCAAACAAAAATTTTGCTTCCAAGTAGTGATTTACATTATTTACAAAAGACTCCTGCCCAAAGTGAACTCTGACCTGATGCAAATATAGCTGAATTCAACCTGGTGCATGGTCAGAATGATGGCATTTTGATGTGTTTGTTGGCATTTCATTTGGACGTACATACTGGATGACTACTTATCACAGAACTTTGATCTTAAATACCGTAGTCACATGCTTTTAAGGCACTGAATTTATTTTAGCTGAATATACGCAAAAGCTTTTTCCATGGAAATAATTCCTGCTAACATACTTTACCCATTGTCATATTTCTATAATACTAGTACTACTGCAATTACCAAGAATTTACATCCCATTTTTCATGTTTTCTAACGCCATCTTTGTTTTCTTTCAGTTTGAAGATGTATTTGAACTTGAAGCTGGAAATGACATTGTGAAAGTCCATGATGGCTTTGCTGGTACTTCTAATGATCACTTCTACATGGCTGAATTGTCTGGTCGTAACTGGGTCGACTTTTTGCCAGGTCCTTTTATTTCATCCAAGAGACAAATGAATGTCCGTTTTACAAGTGATGCCACTCTCAACTATGGAGGATTTCTGGCAACGTACAAGACAGGTAAGTAGAGGATGAAGAGGAATCTTCATAAGATGTTTTACATTGTAGGGAATATGCACTTAGGAGTCATGAATATTCATGAGATATTTTACACTGCATGGAATAGGCAGTTAGGAGTCATGAATATTCATGAGATGTTTTACACTGTAGGGAATATACACTTATGAGTCATGAATATTCATGAGATGTTTTACACCGTAGGGAATAGGCACTTATGAGTCATGAATATTCATGAGATGTTTTACACCGTAGGGAATAGGCACTTAGGAGTTATGAATATTCATGGCAGATGGGGGAATATGGTTGGCACTCAAGAGTAGTGAATATTCATTGTTCAGCCGTGAATATATTATTTCTACTGACTCCCATGATGCAATGGCCTACAGTAAAGATGCCCAATATTAAGACAGAAGATCAACTTGATGTTTCTCTGAAATCGCAAATAATTGTAGGTGATTTTAATAAACTCATGAAATGATTCTACAGAACGCATAGTTTATGAAAATGGCCCTATTTCCTGGAGTAGTGTTCCCCTTTCATACTGTTTGTTGTTCCTTTTCTTTCAAAAGCTCTTAATGAAATTGTAGTTGCTACTATGAAAGTACTTATCAGCAGTGTTCCCTCTAATGAAAAACAAAAGTCATGTTTTGTTGTGAGTCAAAATGAAGATTCTGAGTAATAAGTAGGGGAATACTAACTTTTTGTGTGTCCCCGAGAAATTGCTGTATGTCAGTGGGGTGTCAAATTGGCTGAGAAGAAACACCACTGTACAAGATCTTCGTCAGTCTGTATTGATACAAACTACTGTAATATACAAAAAAGCCCCAGTTGCAGTAATGAAATAACCATGCTTCAACACTGCTCAAGATGTTTCAGTCCTGCATTGATGCAGTAACTGCCCTGGTTGCAATAATGAAATTGGTACAGCACTGCTTGAGAGCTTCAGCAGTCCAGGACCTGTATTGATACAGTGCTGTAATTAGAACCCCAATTGCAGTAATGAAATAGTCATTGCAGCACTACTCAAGAGCTTTTTCAGTCCTGTTTGGATACAGTACTGTACATATATCCAACCAGACTTAAATGTAGTAATAAAATCAGCGATTTTCTACATCACTGTTTTGTCATTGTGTTACAAGACTTGACGACATGGTGAACATAATTACCCGGTATGTATAGTATACTAGAATGGATGTTCATGGACTTTGGGACTCTAAGTTCATACTTAGAAATAAGATTTCTACTCAGAGTCAAAATATTTCTTGGGAGCAAATCACAAATTCTAGCTGACATCACGTCATCGGGAGCAAATCACAAATTTTAGCTGACCTCATGTCATCATCATCAGGGGTGTACTACATATACATAATACATAGTATAGTTGTTACTGTTGTATTGTTGTGTTGATAAACTTAATGTGTTTTGACATCATAGGCTGCAGTGACATAGAGCTTGAGCATAAGTGTGGATTCATCAGATCTCCTGGTTATCCTGTAAGAGACTACCGAAATAATCTGGACTGTTCCTGGATTATCACTGATCCCGATGATAGGGGAATGAGTCTGACATTTGAAGAATTCCAGCTGGAAGGCAGAAAGGAAAATGACGTTGTCAGTGTAAGTATCAGAGATTGGCTTATTGCATCTGGTATAACTGTTCATTTGAAGTGTGTAGGAGTGGGGGTGGGTAGTGTTATAGATTTGACATTGGCCTAAACGTAAGGCTTACTTGTATGGAGTCTAAATTTTTGTTCTTGGCGGCCTTCCTGCCATGGCATTTTGTACCTCATAATTATTATTTACATACATACATACATACATACATACATACATACATACATACATACATACATACATACATAAATACATACATACATACATACATACATACATACATACATACATACATACGGACGGACGGACGGACGGACGGACGGACATACATACATACATACATACATACATACATACATACATACATACACACACACACACACACACACACACATACATACAAACATACATACATACAGACAGACAGACAGACAGACAGACAGACAGACGGACATACATACATACATACATACATACATACATACATACATACATACATACATACATACAAACATACATACATACATACATACACACACACACACACACACACACACACACACACATACATGATTGCATATATGTGTATACAAACAGACATTTACAAAGTAGTAATAATATGTCACCTATAAGCTCTAGGCATCTCTATTTTAAAGTATTTGTAATAACATTTAGATACCAATGTAATAACATGATTGGGTTAATCCATGTACAGGACAGGACATCAAATAGTGCCATTTCATGATTGTATGTACCGGTATAATGAGTTGTGCCAATAACTTGTCATAAAAGTTCACATGACATTTTTTTTTATCCGTTTTGTTGTTTATGTAGATATATGATGCAGAGGATGATGATAATGTAACATTGGCCTTGGTGTATGAACACACTGGAACTGCTACAGGTGAAGTCAAACCAAATGATGTCTGGTCAGCCAATGGACATTTATATGTCAAATTTATCACCAATAACAACTCTAAAGGCAAAGGCTTCATGGCTAGGTATTCTAGAGGTGAGCAAATTATATTTCCTTGACTTTCTCTCAGAGTTTTTATAATTTCAAAAAATAATTTCATCCAAGGATGCATCTGGACTTTGAATGACTCCAACAATAATCTGTCTGACTAAAAATCATTATGTTGATCATGCTGTCTGTCTGTCTGTCTGTCTGTCTGGCCATCCCAGTCTGCCTACCCTGTATCCCTGTCTGTCTATCCATCCCTCAAGATCTGTCTGTTTGTCTGTCTGGCCATCCCTGTCTGTCTTTCTGTCTCTCTGTCTCTGTCTCTCTGTCTGGTCATCCCTGTCTGGCCAGCCCTGTCTATCTGTCTATCTCTGTCTGTCTGTCTGTCTGTCTGTCTGTCTGTCTGTCTGTCTGTCTGTCTGTCTGTCTGTCTGTCTGTCTGTCTGTCTGTCTGTCTCTATTCCTGATGATAAGACTGGAATGCATGTTTATATTAATTTTGTTTGGTAACCATATCTACAGATTGTGAAGTGTTGGACCTAGGTGAGGGTGTTATAGCTGACATGACAGATACACAATATGGAACGAGTGTAGACTTCAGCTGTGAACCAGGGTATGAGTTAGTAGATACATCGTACAGCAGTGTTACTTGTAACTTCTGTGGACATTGGGACTTCGGAAGTCATCTCGGTGCACCTGAATGTAGACGTAAGTGGGATTTTTTTAGATTTAGTGTAGTAAAACAAATACAACTATGGAATGAATGATACCAAATTGTTTGTATGAAATGAGATAAGGAAAGAATTCATGCAAAGATAAAACTAAGTATTAAAAGACAACAGTTATGAGGTATTGAACGATATAAAAAAAAACTTGAATAAAACCTCTGATGTAGACCCATGAAGCACTATCAGATTGTAATATGTTCTACATGTACACTGTACATCATGCAATGCATAGGGTTGGAAACAGTGAGGTTTTTTTTTTTTTTAAACTGTACTGTTCTTTGTTTAAATTTCATCTTGGATATTAGGTTTTAACAGTTTTTAAGGTCTCTCTGTTTTAAGTAGGACATTTTTACAATTTAACCCTTCGTGGTGCTTTTTCTTTTTTCAGTGCTGTAAAGCACATTGAGACTGTTGCGTAATGTGCTGATAAGAATGTATTATTATTATTATTATTATTATTATTATATCACTGGTTAATTACCGACAGCAACACTTAGCAATCTTGGTATAACATTTATCTTATTCCTGATTGCCATAAACACGCTAAGTCAGTGGTATTCATTCTATCGTTTTACGTTTACATGTGATTACAAACAAACAAACAAACACATTAATGAAGAACTTAATATACTATACATATATCAAATTGAAAAGTAAATTTTGAAAAAAAAGTAAAATTCATGCTATATTTTAAAATTTAAAGATCAAACCAGTGAATTCCCCCTACCGTGATTTTGTTTATATTAAATACATGTATGTAGGACAGATTTTTCACAAATTTTATGAATCTGTCCGACATAAAATGTATAGCCCATGTATGTAATATCATCTGATTTGGTAACCGTCAGTTACTTGATAATATCATATTCATAAATGTTACTTGTTATTTTTATAGGTATCTCCTGTGGGCAGCCCAATGGTATTCAAAATGGTCATCTCGTTACCATAACAACCCGTTTGTTTGAAGATGTTTGTGAAATTGAATGTAATGATGGTTATGAACTAGAGACAGCTGGGAATGGAATTACAATTCATGTGATGACGTGTCAGTCTGATGGAAACTGGGGAATATATCCTACTTGCCGCCGTAAGTATTCAGTAGCCATATTGGATTCAGAAATTTTGATATCCTCTGTTTATGGTGACTCCAAATTGCTTGATATTTACTGAAACTTTCTTGAACAATCTAACAGTTATCTTTTATTGTTATATATTTGAAGCACATAGTATGTCAATAAATGCTCTAAAAAGTTATATTTTCTATTTTAGCTATTGGATGCCCAGAAGTTGTAGCTCCTGACAATGGTTTTATTGTTTCTGTGGAGACTGTTTTTGGTGGCATTGCAGTATATGGCTGCAATGATGGCTTAGCAATACTTGGTTGGACCTATGCAACTTGCCAATATGATGGCACTTGGTCAACCGAAGCACCGCAATGTTCACGTAAGTATTGTATGTTTTTCTTCCAACTTATTCTGGAAATAATGACAGATTTAACACTGGCACAAACTAAAAATACTATTATGACATTTTTATAGAATGTAGCAATTATAGACTTTCATATGATTATACTCGTAGTAGGGTGGCATTTCTGAAAGCAAGTTTTCCTCACTTTTAGTGTTTACAGGGTTGTTATATCTATATTAACCAAGCTATCACCCACCTGTATAATCTACCTCGCGCAACAGCAATCATTTTAGCTTGTGTCTACCCAAGTTTAAGTTGTTTCACTATACCCCCCTGATATGGGCATTTCTAATTGAGTCTTATACATGTGTGGTAATCCACCCAACATGAACAAAGATATTCTGATCTGAAAGCGCAAACACCAATATCAGGACTGTGAAAAAAATATTATATTTTTTTCATTCTTAGTTAATATTTACATTGTGAGAAAATTGTATCAATTTTTGCATTTATGAATATGATTGATATGTGGTAATTAACAATTTTAATAGACAAGGCACTTTATATACTTTTCTTGTACATTGCAAGTAGCTTTATTTGTCTGGCTAGAATCCCAGATATGTTTCTATATCTGTAACAACAGCAAGATAGGAAAATACGAGTAAACTAAGGGGCTGTTGTCTTTATGAGTCGCTAGTCACAAGTATTTTCTGGCTAATTGAAGAAAAATGTTGGAGAATAACATGAATTATACCAGTGCCTAAATGTCAAAGAAAAATCGAAAGTTATGGCAATTTTAACATTTTGACCCATATTTCAAACACAGCAGAACTAGTGACATATAAAACACACGTTGTCATGATATAGACATGCATTGTCGTGACGTAGAATGACCAGAGTATATATTCCATATTTTTTGTTCAACTTGGCTCATGCATGGTATAAGTGTGTATATTGAGAGTTTCACATTGATTATCAAAGTAAACAATATAAATATGAAAACACCCACAAATGGAAACGTATATGACAGTTCAATGCACTTACTTCCAAACCTGAAAGACTAATAGTATAGAGTTTCAATTAAGCAACACAGTGATTTTTTACATCTAGCACAGTGTGTTTTGTTAGGAATTATGTATACAAAAAATTACAGGCACTGATAGCACACATGCACATGAAATGTTATATTTTATCTCACTGTGAACACAAATAAACAGTTTTGTGTTTGAATTATCCTCGCGTCATCCAATAGTAATGTTGATTAATCTTCACCGTAAGATAAAATGTATCATTTTATATACTTGTGCGCGATCAGTATTTTGTTTCGTAAGACATAAAATTTGGAAATTTGTTCGATATGAAGATATTAGCCTTTGATATTTTGACCCTTGATCTCATATATAGTGGTCACTGTAACATCAACTGCTGTACATATTATTTTTACATGCAGCTACGTAATTTTCAAACCAATGAATTCTGGTATGTTTCTATTTTCCCTACAGAGCAATTTTGTGTGGATCCTTTGCTTGACAAATCTGGCACTTACCTGGAACCAGAACTACCCTACTACGTAGGAGATAGTGTAACTGTACATTGTAAAGATGGCTACAGGGCAGTAGGTGGTGCTGTTATGGAGTTTACTTGTCTTACTCCCCAGGTGTGGGATGATGTTATCACTTTATGTGATGGTAAGAACTAAAAAATCATTGCTTAGGCTGAAAAAAAATCATTGTAGAAATATTGAATGTGGAAACTGACATCAACTTAAAAAGACAATATAAAACTGTTCTTCCAATCTGTGATGGCTGTACATCTGATAGGAAGTAATAAATAACACAGAGACCATTTGGAAAACAATGGAAAACCTGAACTAGACGCTCACATAGAAAAAATAAAATAAAATAAAATAAAAAATCTACCTACCCCACCTCTTCTAAAATTGAGTGTAATCAGAACCACACAATTTTTTTTATATAGGCCTTACCACAGGAGCTGTTACTTATATTTCCCGAGGCTGAAAGCTGAGGGAAATTGTTTCTACATAACAACATTAGGGGTAATATGTTGCCCAAAATAAAGCCAAGAAATTAGTGTTCTATAAAACATATTCTCTGGTATGTATTCTTTTCAGAGTTGAAGAAAATCACTGGTGGGAAAAGTCTCATATTTCTGTAATAGTGCCCTAGGGAAAACAGAAAAGGAATAGTGCACTCTGTATGCAAATTTAGGTCACTATGGGTCACTAGTCTATTCCATGTGACATGATCTAAGCCAATCAGCTGTATGAAAACAATGTTATAATTGAAACTAATGTTATCTGAATGTCATATTTTTCAGATATTGATGAATGTGCTGAAGATACAGCTGGTTGCGACACAACCCAAACTTGTACGAATCTACCTGGTACCTATGATTGTAGTTGTGAAGATGGTTTCGAGCATCCTGCAGACGATCCTGTTACATGTGTTGGTGAGTCAGTCACATCAATAACATGATTATCAACCATTGTTATTACCATGACAATGGAAAACAAAACAGTTAAAACGCAATGGTTTCTGGCTAGTGTTCTTCACCTTTGCATATAGTGTTCAAGCAACCAAACATCCCATCATATCAATATGCCATTCTAGACTCCAAACAGGAAATTGAGAATACAGCGCCCTCACTCAAATTGGGTGTATCATCACCATTATAATTGTACCGTTTCTTAAGAGCTTCGTCCCTTGGTATTCTGTAGAAGTGTTAAAATCAGGGATGTTTTTCATATTGTTCAGACATCAAGAAAGCAGCAGTGCTCTATGATTAACCAAGTAACCTAACCATGTATACCCCCAAGGTACACACAGACAGGAAGTAGAGCGCCACCATGGCAAATTTTGGAAAGGGCTATTACCATGAGAGAAATGAAATAGGTGTCATGTAGAGAATAACGTAATGTAAATAGTGTATATTTTCCTTTTCAACATTGTGAAAGAAAAGTCTATGGCTCAACAATTTATAGAGTTGAATTAAAATCAATAATAATAATACTAATAGTAATAATAATAACATGGAATATAGAAAAATTAAAAAAAAATTTTGCTGTCTTTTTTTTTGTCTACAGACATTAATGAATGTTCAGATGACAGCCTGAATCTGTGCAACCATATATGTACTAACAATGAAGGTGATTATGAATGTACTTGTGATGAAGGATTCACTCTCTTTACTGTGGATGGTACCAATGGCTTTAATCTCCCAACTGGTGAAAGTGGTTTGGATTCTCGCAGCTTGTTTATCTACCAAAGAACATGTGTTCGTAAGTATGGTCATATATGGATTCTTACCAGGGACAATAATTGTAACGTCTAATCTGAGGTGAATGTAAAAACAGCATTGCTGCCTTTTTTAGATCATACCTTTGGATTACTTTGTACATTGTAATCTAATCTAATCTAATCTAATCTAATCTAATCTAATCCAGTCTATGATTCTTATATAGTGCATTCCATGAAAAATATCTCAATGTCCTTTAAGAAGTCACAAAGTACAATTCATGTATGAAAACAAAATGAGACAAAAGTCAAGTTGTAATATGACAGAACCTCATGACAAGCGTATGCAATGTGGCATATTTGCATGAATGCTTGCAGTGTTCTCTGCGGCAGTACTTTCACGAGCATAGAGTTATTGTGCGTATGCATGACATCGGTACATGCTACGGAGACTTTTTGAATGGTTGTGCACTGCACGAAAAATGAAATAATTAGTTTGCATTTGGTATTATAAGGTTGAATGGAAGTGTTGGAGGAGTTCTGTGTGATTTATTTGTTGGGAAATGTTCAGTGACGAGAAATATCGTGGGTGGTGGCACTAGCAGTTCCAGTGAGGATCGGTTAGCGCCACCGCGGCTACTAGACACGCCGTTAAATTAAACCAATTATTCTAATGAATTTATAGTGTGAGGTTGAAGGCAAGATGGCAGTCTGAGAGCATTCTACAAGCATTGTATTTCCTTTTACTGCTTTCTCTTATATATACCTACCTGTCTGTTTTCTGTTTTTGTGTATGTTGAGAGAGTGAGAGAGAGCGAGATTTAACACAATATACATGTAGATGCACTCTGTAAACTTGTTCTTATACTTTTATGGTATTGCTCAGTGATGTCTAGCCACACTATTTGTAAAATAGAAATTTGTCAGGAAAACTGTTTACACCAAATTAGTAATTTTTTGAGAAAACTATGCAGAAACTGATGTTTTCTTTGTTATTATTTTTTCCAGCCATTGTGTGTAGCTTCACTACTGCTCCATTTACTCTGACATCCATTGCTGTGTATTCTGGTGATTGTGGCTGTGAATATGGAGATGATAGTGTACGTGTTCCATATGGCAAGTCTGTCGATATCATTGCTGCCATTGGTTCTATGGTGGTTGGTGAGTTTTCACTGACATGTACAGTGTCTGGAGACTGGGACTATGACTACCCAACCATTGCATGTAAGTTGAGATTTTGTCATTTCATTGTAACTTTATCTGTATTTGGACATTTGTTTGTCACAGTGAAATGAATTTCTAATTTGTTAGATTTGAAATCTATTAAATTTATTTATAATCAGTATGCTGTAAGTATCACTGTGCCAGTCAGATTTTAGTGAAATAAAGGCTACTAGCTTTAGCAAGATTTTTTACAGTCAAAAGTTACCAGATTCCTTAAAGAATAGTGACTGTCCATTTTACAGAAGTATCCATTCCAGCATCTAAATGTTAAAAGTAATGTGTGTTGGATGGTGGGCATGTGAATGGGGGTTGAGGAAGGTATGGGCATGAGTGGCTTAAAATTGTGTATATGTTGAATAGTAGGTACACATGTATGCATGTGTGACTGTGAGTATGGGGGAGCGAGTTGAGTCTAGATAGCTAACAAGGCCACAGTGTATTAAAGATGAAATTCAGAAATTTGAATGCAGTCGCGCCCCTTTCCAACATACATCTACACATGCACATGCACATGCACATGCACGCACACATACACACACCCCCACACAAATACACACAATATACACTCCAAACACATTTACCGTTGTTGTTTCAAATGTTAAATTAAATCACAGTTACTTTCTATCCAACACTCTCTCCATAATTTACAAATTATTTATTTCAACGTTTCAGCTGCCAAATGTTTAACACCAGAAGACACTGAGCACAGTACATGGGTAGCATCCGATGCCGACAACTATGGATATCTAAGCAGTGTCACCTACACTTGTGATGAGGGCTACATCTTAAGAAGTCCTGCCACAGCTTACTGTGTCAGAACAGATCCCAATACCTATGCTTGGAGTGAAGTACCTTCTGTTTGTGAAAGTATGTACATGTAATATCATTTGTGATGGATACTTCAAAACACATATTGTTCCCATTTTCTTAGGCCTAAAAAAAATAACTTTTTTTTTGCGTATCCGAGATCGAAAAAATGATAAAATACCAAAAATTGTGAAGTTTCATGAGAAATAGTGGATTACGGAAACTGACATCAACTTAAAAAGACAATATAAAACTATTCTTCCAATCTGTAATGGCTGTACATCTGATAGGAAGAAATAAACAACGTAGAGACCTTTTGGAAAACAATGGAAAACCTGAACTAGACACTCGCACATGAAAAAAAATATATAAGAAAATAAAAATAAAATATATACCTACCCCACCTTTTCTAAAATTGAGCATAATCGGAACCACACATTTTTTTTTATTAGGCCTTAGTTCAGCCAAGGAAAATATTGAGTGCCCTAATGGGCCTTGTCATTACGAGTCTGTGTGTGTTCATGTGTGTGTTTGTGTGCGTGTGCGTGTGTGTGTGTGGTGTAATGATTGTTACATTATAGACATCAAATTATCTACTTTTTCGGATATCATTTGGATGTGATACACCTGAAAACTGCAGTTTGGAAAACTTGACAATGACAAATTATCCAGTTTCCAAGAATATTTTTATTATTGTTGCTTCGCAGAGACATAGATTAGAAGTGCTGTGAATATAATTTTTATTTATGTCTGTCTCAATACATTAAAAGCACAACTTTAAACAAAGTTTTAAGTTCATCTTCTTGGGGTTGTATTGTGAACAAGCATCACCACCACCGCCATGACTGTAGATGAAGTTGACAGTCCAGACACTTGTTTATTCTTACCAGAGAGGGGGCTTTCCACAAAATATCAGAGGCAGGCGAAAGTATTTGTTAAAAAATTATTGATATCCAGGCTGAAAATTTGGGTTGGTCAGGTAATGAGAAACATAAAAAAAATAGGGTCACTCTAATGTATTTATTAATTAATTCATAATATGTAATATTTATTTCTTTTTAAAAATATTCAAAGATTCAAACTTACGCACTCATAACACTGATATATTTCTAGGGGTACCCTGTCTTAAGCCTTCTGTCCCAGTAAATGGACGCTGTTATCACGAAGGCACACAGCTGGGAGATAAAGTCATCTGTCGATGTAACCCTGGTTATACTTTACGTGGAGCTGCAGAAAGAGAGTGTCAATCTGATAGTCATTGGAGTAACTCTGTACCATATTGTGTCGGTAAGTATATGCGCCAGTTGCCTTATAGTACCGCAAACATTACACCAGTTGCCTTATAGTACCGCAAACATTACAGCAACAAAGTGTCCACTGTATACAATTGAAAATGGAACGTTTCGTTTCAATGGTTGCTGAATTAACTTTCATATAGATTTAAATCTGTTTTAATAACAGGATTAACAGCAAAGGTTGAAGGTGTTCTTATCTAGAAATTGATGCAGATTTTTCTGTTCAGTTCATGGTGCACCAGAGACAACCATTGCTTTGTGATTTTTGTTTAAAAATGTACTTTATAAAATATTATTATTCTGATAAATCTAAGCAAGGCTTTCACAGACATGGGATTTAATTCCTTCCCATAGCAACCATTGTCCTATCAGTTCCACACTTGTACAGCTGGATTGACTTGGAAATCTTATTTACCAAACAACTTATAAGTAGTTAATCATTCAGAAATAAACTGTAGTGAGGAGGCTCAAACCAGGAAATTGTAGATTCCAAGTCAGTCATTCTAACTTTTTGACCATTATGATTTCACAACGCCATCACTCCTGAGCATAATACATTGCAGCAGTGATGCTCAAATGTGTAAATTACAGATTCCAAGTCAGTCACTATAAGTCTAACCCTACGACTAGAATATGAATAAACAAATGTACATGATGGATAGTTTTATATTTTGTTTTTCAACATTTCTTCCATAGCAATGGTTTGTGATGATCCAGGCATTTTGCTCGGTGGCAATCAACATGGTTTGTTCGGGGACTACTTTGTTGGTTCAAGTTTATACTTTTCATGTGATCAAGAAGGTTATGGTCCCAGTCCTGCTGAGCCAATCATATGTATCGTTGATGGATTTATAGCACCTGGTAAGTGTCTATTTATATGCAAATATTGGCCTTGATGTAGTTCATTGTAGCCAAAGTATTACTTCTGATCTGATTTGACTACTCAAAACAGTGTTTTTACTAATGTTGGAGAACCCCAGTAACTGAATTTTTGGTAAAATTTGACACACAAATTACTACAGTGTAAGTTTGAACTCAAAGATTTACATGTGCTAGCCTGAACTCTACTAGAATAACAATTCCTTAAAAGAAATTGAAACCATAGAACACATGTTCATGGCATGTTTAAAAGTATGTGACTTCTGTAAAGTGCTCCAAACCTATTGGTTAGACAAGTCCCGCCAGATGCTTGATGATGATCTGTACCGTCCAATGGGGACCATGGCTTAGTTAAGTAGCCTATAGCTAAGATACAAACTCTCATCAATCATTTAATATTTTGTTGGCAAATATAACTAAAATGATGTAGGCTTGGTGTTTCACTCATGGGACGTTACAGCTAAAATGATGTAGGCTTGGTGTTTACTCATGTAACATTACAACTAAAATGATGTAGGCTTGGTGTTTCACTCATGGGACATTACAGCTATAATGATGTAGGCTTGGTGTTTACTCATGTAACATTACAGCTAAAATGATGTAGGCTTGGTGTTTCACTCATGGGACATTACAGCTAAAATGATGTCGGCTTAGTGTTTCACTTATGGGACATTACAGCTAAAATGATGTAGGCTTGGTGTTTCACTCATGGGACATTACAGCTAAAATGATGTAGGCTTGGTGTTTCACTCATGGGACGTTACAGCTAAAATGATGTAGGCTTGGTGTTTACTCATGTAACATTACAGCTAAAATGATGTAGGCTTGGTGTTTCACTCATGAGACATTACAGCTAAAATGATGTAGGCTTGCCATGGTGTTTCATTCATGGAACATTATGTTTTTGACTCATAATTTTAGCTGTATTTTTTTTATTTGTGGCAGATTTAACCACAGTCTCCTATGTGTTTGCTTATGCAGGGAAAAGATAACAGAGATCTATTTTGTAAAATTTAGCTATAATAATTGCAAAGAGGAGAGAAAGTGTGTATTAAAAAGGCACAAGCTGAATTTATAAGTGTTTTACTCAGGTGAAAATTTTACAAACAGTTCATTGAAATTATTTTTAGTGCTATTAATATCAAGTAATGCTTTCTATGACATTACAACTGGTATTATTAGAACTGGTGATTTCAGAGTAGGGAGTTTCTGTACATTTTTTGATACGTGCAATAAATTAAGCCATTAGATTATGTAAAACTTATATCCTAATACATGTACCAGGTTTGAGTTCAGTCAATTGCAAGTGATCGTTAAGTAAGTAGAATACTGTGAGAACTTTTTAATTTGCAGGGAAAAAAATTTGTCCCAAAAATATATAAGACGTTCTTTTGAACAGTGATTTGGGATAATTTCCTTATTTCAGATTGATTTTGGTCTCCTCATATTTCATCTATTCTGTCATTGTTAATTTTATTGATTGTCACTACATCTCCTGTTATTGTAATGTCAAATGACGATGATAATATAACAAATTTAAAGTAACTTTTATGTTTTGCTTCAGCACATGATCGTAAGAGGAGATTTGTTTCAATTTCCAAACCAGTTTCAGCTAGAAGACACAAACGACAGGCTGAAGTATCTGCTGGTACTGCAGCTGTAATTGCAGAAGTTGCGGTGTGTTTCGGTGGTACTGCAGCAGGAGGGTTCAGTATGCCTCAAACATTAATACCTCAGTATAACGAATTATTAGCTGGTAACACAGACCCAGAGAGTTTCGTGAACTACTTACTCTCAGCAAATAGTGCGTCTGGTTCTACTTTGTTGACCAGTGATGAGGAAGCATGTTTGACTAATATAGATGTTGCAGCAATACTGGCCAGTGTAGAAGCACCAGGTCCTGTAATTGTCTCACCAGGTGTTGGAGGCGTACTTCATGAAGTGTCTAGCTGCACAAGTGACTCTGAAGGTGCTGGTGAAATACAAATTGATACTGCATATCAGGGCAGCTTTGATCTACTTGTAGAAGGAGATATAGATGCCCAAGCGTTTGTTGATATACTGATCCAGGATGAAGCCGATAGATATACAGATGATCAGAAGTCATGTATAAGTAGGATTGATGTTGAACTTGTCATCATTAACTCAATTTTCATTTACGACATATCTGCATGTGTACCAAATGGTGATTTGTCAGTGTTACCAGCATCGTATGGTGACAAGCTTGCACAGTTACATAGTGGAGAATTGAGTGCCGACCAATTACTTGGTATGTTGTTGATTGACCCTACCCTATCTGACTACGAAGACTGCTTTGGAGGAGTTGTACTTACTAGAATTGAAGGATATATCAACTTTGCAGCTATCGATGCCCGCATCAGGCAGTGTTTTGCATGCCAGTTACCTCAAGGTTATGATGGATATGAAACACTCGTGTCATATGAGGAAGATATCCGTTCCCTCACTTACTCACCAAGAAGTATCGTTGAAACTCTCTCTGAAGATACCATTGATGATGATGTTCTGCAGTGTTTATCAGATGTGTCTGTCATTGTTCAGGACACAGAAGTTTTGAGGATTGATTATACAGCTGTGGATGCTGCAATACAGAACTGTATAGGCACCGAGTCACTGACTCAGTTGTCGGCAACTTACACTGGGAGCTCTTACCTCAAATGCCATGCTGATTCATTGATGTTTGGTAGCAAGTCTGTTTTAGATCTCATGGTAGAAGTGGAAACCACAGTTTCAGGGAGCACATGTCTATCAGACATTACAATTATGTACATACATGAGATTAACTATGAAGTACTGTATACAAATATCATAGATTGTTCACTTCCCAGTGAAGCTGCATTGATCATTACAGGACCATCTTTCCTTGAGCAGTATGAAGTTCAAATTCGTGGAGCCTCTTTCTCTTTCAGCACTCTCTTTTCCATGCTTAGTATCACTTTGTCAGATGAACAAACTACTTGCTTAGACAATATTCATGTGACATATGAGGGTGTGGAGACCCCTGATGATTCTGATTCTGATTCTAATTCTGATTCTGATTCTGATGAAGATGATGATGATGATGTAGATGAAGATGCTGAAATTGACTACAAAGCACTTTACTTGAGTATCAAAACTTGCTTTGATGGCTCACTGCCGACAGCAGTTGCAATGATCATAACAGGTCCATCTTCCCTTGAGCAATATGAAGACCACATTCGTTCTGAGTCTTTCTCTATCAATGCCATATTGACCCATCTTGGAATCACTGTATCCACTGATCAGATGACCTGTCTGACAGACATTGAAGTGGCATATGTGAGACCAATGCATCCTATGGGGGTCACATTGGAGGTATGGGTTGAAATTCAGACATGCTTTGGCGATGATGCTACTACACCCAGTTGGTTGGCATTCTACCTAGCTGCAGGTCACAGCTATAACAGTTTATTGACATCCATACAGAGTGGCTCAATCCCTACAGAAATTAACATTGAGGTTGATATTACTGGTGCAGCTGATCCACTTGGGATGATACTAGAAGCACTTGGCTTCACATCTGCTAGCTATGCTTGTTTGGGTGCCATCACTGTGGAAGATATCATCCCCAGTGTGCCACATTGGTCTGGAAGTATTCCAGTATGTGTTGGTAAGTGACAGTCATTTATTTATATATATTACAGCATAAAAGGTTTCGGCACGATTTCAATCAGTTTACTATTTTTCTGAAGGAATTCAACTCTTAAGAGTCATCAATATTCAGTTTGCATCTAACACAATCTGATTTTACATGTAGAGTACTCGGCACAATTCATTTTTAGCTCGTATGTTTAATTTACTGTCATCAATGTTCTTTTGTGAGTGCACCCATTATCTACATCTGGCACAATCAATACCATAGGTTTTCCCGAGCCACCCAAGAGTGCTGAGTGAATTCACTCAGCAAATGAGAATGCGTAATGCACCAAAACATATGACTACAGTACTTCAGAATGCTGTTGTTCGAAAAGAACTCAAGCACAGAGTTTCTTGGCAACCAAGTGGAAATTATTTGATGTGAAGTCATTAACTGGCTCTCCAAAACCCAAATATTATGAACAATTCGTTTATTTCCTGGAGTGATGTTCCCCTTTAGGGTTGCTCGATCTAACATAGTTTCATCTTTCGAGTTGTGATCGAAGCATTGTTTTTGATAGATTTTATTGTTTATACTTGAACAGTGATGCTTGTATGCTTTTAATAGTAACTGCAATAGGTTATTCCAAAAAGAGACATTTCTCCCTGGAAACGTCATAAAGAACTTTTAGTTGATTTATAACAATGTAGTCAAAGTAAAAATTTCGTGATCGGTGTATCATTTCATAAATAAGGAAATTATTCTCATGAATATTAATCAGTGAATTAAAGCTTTTCAGTAAAGTGACCATATGGATGAGGATTGAGAATTTATTTTGGATTTTTAATTTATAAAACAATTTTATCATGGCTTCCTACTTGTGAAACAACATATGCCAAGTCTTTGTTTGTCACTCAATAAATATAAAATATTAATGAATGTGTAAAATGTTTGTTATAGTATGTACAATAACAAACGTTTTACACATTTTTAGCCTTTTAATGTATTGAGTGTGAAACACAAACTATTGTTTCACAGTGATTTTTCAAGTAGGAAACCATGGTAAAATTGTTTTATGAAAATTGAAAATACCCAATCCTCATCCATATAGCCACTTTAATGGATATTAAGAGAATGTTGTACTAATCTTTCTTTTTTTAACAGACATTCAGCCACCAATGGTGACATGCCCAAACACAATAGTTGTTGAAACAGAGGATGAAACGATAGACGTGTTAATTTCTGACTACACTGGGGATGTTACAGCTACTGATAATGAACCTGGTGAACTGACTTATACATACTCAACGGATGGCACGATTACAATACCAGCATACAACTATGAAATTATTACTGTTCAAGTGGCCGACGTTGCCAGTAACGTGGGAGAGTGTGAATTTGGTATCATTGTAAAAGGTAAGATGAAATTATATCCCTTCATTATAATCTTGTATCTCACATCACAGTGTCATGTAGACTTAAATTTAATCTTGTATCTCACATCACAGTGTCATGTAGACTTAAATTTAATCTTGTATCTCACATCACAGTGCCATGTAGACTTAAATTTAGTCTTGTATCTCACATCACAGTGCCATGTAGACTTAAATTTAGTCTTGTATCTCACATCACAGTGTCATGTAGACTTAAATTTAATCTAACTCACATCACAGTGTCATTCAGACTTACATTTAGTCTTGTATCTCACATCACAGTGTCATGTAGACTTAAATTTAATCTAACTCACATCGCAGTGTCATTCAGACTTAAATTAATCTTGTATCTCACATCACAGTGTCATGTAGACTTAAATTTAATCTTGTATCTCACATCACAGTGTCATGTAGACTTAAATTTAGTCTTGTATCTCACATCACGTGCGTGCGTGCGTGTGTGTGTGCGTGTGTGCGTGCATGCGTGTGTGCGTGCATGCGTGTGTGTTCATAATGTTACCAGAATTTATCAAGTTTTTTTTGTCAATGCAATTTTCAGTAATAGGTTGTCCGGAATGGTCTCTACCAATCCATCCAGAGGGAGAGAGGGCATGTACACCAACAATAAATACAGGTAAATCTTGTAACGTTGGCTGTCCAGACGGCTATGGTTTTGTACAACCTTTGCCATCACCTTTACCGTTCTATGCTTGTTCTCCTGCCCTTGGTTGGGTGCCAGACAATGATGTACCAGGCTGTGCTGGTGAGTTTAATCTGTTCTTCATTATTAGCTGGCTTGAACTAAAAGTTCAAAAGTGCTGAAGTCATAGCAAAATACCTGTCTGCCTGTCTGTTTGGATGTGCAGAAGTGTGCATGCAAATTACTTAAGGCCAGTGTCAGATTAGGAATTATATATGAGTGTGACAAAGACTTATTCAGATGAGCTATAGAATTGTTGGCCCTGAATGAAAGGCTTACCCTATCTAATACCTATGACTTCTTTAACGATAGTACTAATCCATGTCCATGGGATTCAAATACTGGGGTTTAAAATCCACCAGACCAATAAGCTGTTTTTTGGTCTCATGACAGCTCTCACGAGATCCTGTGTGAGCCATTTTGTCCTTAGCAGCCAGGTGTGGGTGCTCAAGCTGAAAGTGTCAAGCACTTAGCAACACTATTGTCATCACACATGGCCACGGTGAAAGCTTGACCACGATCACATGTTTGACAACCGTTGTTGCTTGGCATATTTGCATATCTGCAACAAAATGTAAAATCCCTTATTGCCTTGGTGTTTGGTGGGGGACGTGTTACTAAGGGTGTGTAGATGGAAAATTGTTCAAAACAATATGATTCTACGATAAGTATACAATTTGGTGAAAAGAATGTGATTTTTTTTGTATTCATCATTACATGTTATTATATTTAACATCAAATTAGTATCGCGTGTTAGGTCACAAAGACTTGCTACAAGTCATTTCTGCCTCAATGATTCTTTGAGAATAATTGTAGTTATGCAACACAGAGGGCGCTCTCATGAGAAATTTAAGTTATTGGATGAGACTTACTGAACAATGTTATAGGCACTGTCATTATTTAATGTATACATTCATTGAAGTCGTTTAACTGCAATAAACGACTACAAAAATGTCTGTAAGCGTACGACCAGCTTTCACATGAAAGTATGCCTCATTAGGGACTTCAAAACACAGTTAACTGCAACACCGACAACAAACACTGCGATATGAGCTCACATACCAATTCAAATGCGTAAATTTAGATACAAGAGTAAAAGATATGTGTACATTCATCCAAAGAACTTACACGCTCCTAAATGGAAATCTTGTGTGGTTAAAACAGAAAAAAAACAGACAAACATGATTAAGAACTTAACACAGAGACAACAGCATAGCTCATATGTTGGATCTATACGATGTATGCCATTTAACTAAATAATCCTCGAAAAGAGTACAAAGAAACAGACACCAGCACCCGTAAACCTATGAACTTGTTCAACTTGTTTATCCAGTGTCCACACCAATCGTGCTGCATGGTGTAAGTTTACAGAAAATTTCTGTCATCCTGCAAATTGTCATAACGTCTCATCATTGGTTTCTCTCCAGTGAAAGAGGCACCAGACTGTGCTCTGGTGGTCACAACTAACTACACAGCAGAATGTCCAATAGGAGAAGATTGCTTAGATACATACCATGAACTATGGCAACAAGTTGTAGAGGATGCTGATCTTCTCTTGAATTGCTCTGAAGAGGTGAAGAACAATTCTGTGATAGAAACAGTTGTACGGATCGAGATAATAGAGGTAAGTTCTGTATTATATGTAGACATTGCCACATGAATATCACCCTCGAGTATTAGAGAGAGTTGGGGTAAGTTGTAAGTGATATAGAGACCTTTCTACATTAATATTGCCCTCAGGTATTCGAGAGAGAGAGAGATAAAGAGGTAAGTTGTATGTGATATATAGACCTTCTATCTGAACAGCGCCCTCAAGTATTAGCAAGAGTAGAGGTAATTTGTATGTGATAGACCTTTCTATCTGAACAGCGCCCTCAAGTATTAGCGAGAGTAGGGGTAATTTGTATGTGATATTTAGACCTTGCTATCTGAACAGCGCCCTCAAGTATTAGCGAGAGTAGGGGTAATTTGTATGTGGTCTGTAGTCCATTCTACATGAATAGCATCCTCAAATGTTTGTGAGAGTCGGTGTAATTTGTATGTGAATTGTGGTATGTAGACCTTTCTACATGAATAGAGCCCTCAAATATTGAGAGAGTCGGAGTAAGTTGTATGACATATGTAGTCACCTTACTACGTGTGAAGTGCCCTCCAGTTTTAGAGTAGGGGCAAGCTGTATGTGATATGTAGACCTTTTTATACTGAGTAATGCCTTCTTGTGATAGAGTGGAGTATAACATTGTACTGTATCTTACCATATGGTATGGTAAAATTTTAATTGTACTAAGAAAGCAAAATGGCAAAGTGCTGTGATATTACATGTATATGATTGCATTGTATCATATCATGTATTGCATTGTATGCAAATTATGTAGTATACCATATTTTAAATCCATATGGTAAATGTATTGTATCATGGTATCATGCAATATCGGTATATCATATCCATATGGTATTGTATTTTATTATATGCACAGACGCTTATATTTCCAGGGTGTGACATCACAAGTACAGTCATACATTCAAGAAACATGAACTTTTAGAATATTAGTCCTTGCGATTGTTTTTTTCTACCTCTTTGAAGGTGAAAAATTCAAAATTTAAGTGTCTAAATTTGTTGTTTGTTTCAGGATGATTCATCATCTAGTGAAAGTGGATCTAGTACTGGATCTGGCAGCAGTTCTGCCAGTGGATCTAGTACTGGATCTGACAGTGGTCCAGATGGTCGTAAAGGGAAAAAAAGTGGTAGTGGCAGTGGTAGCGGAAGTGGTAGTGGCAGTGGTAGCGGAAGTGGTAGCGGAAGTGGTAGTGGAAGTGGTAGCGGAAGTGGTAGCGGCAGCGGTAGCTGCAGTGGTAATGGCAATGGCAATGGTAATGGCAATGGTAATGGCAATGGTAATGGCAATGGCAATGGTAATGGCAATGGTAGAGGCACTGGCAGTTGCAGTGGCAGTAGTAGTTCTGACAGTGACAGCAGGGAACATGGGAGGTGTCGGTCACGTGACAGTGATGAAAGAAAGAAAAAGAAGAGTAAAAGTGGAAGTGGTAGTAATGAAAGTGGAAGGATATGTGGATATTATGCTTCAGAAAATCGCAAGAGAAGAAGTGGCAGTGGCAGTGGCAGTGGCAGTGGTAGTGGTAGTGGGTCTGAAGAATGTGAATGTTATTGTGATGCCCCTGGAAGCGGTAGTGGAAGTGGAAGTGGTAGTGAAAGCGGAAGTTCAGATGAAAGCAGAAAGAAAGCCAAATCTCCTTCAAATGAATGTGAGAGTAATAGCGGGAAGAAGTCCAAGTCTAGATCACGGTCACGATCGCGGTCACGATCTCGGTCACGATCACGGTCACGATCTCGGTCACGATCACGGTCAAGCTCACACTCACAATCACAATCAGCAGAATGTGAACCAGAACCAGAATGTATTTGTGAAGAACCAGTAAGTTATAATACTTGTTATATCATATGACCAGCAATTTAATGCTGCATTAGCTGGGGTACTGTAGGGATTCAATAATGTGCAAGGTGCATGATATTACAATTAAGTCATTATATATATATATATAAAAAAAAAAGCAGTTTCAAAAAAAAATACTTGTCAGTTACAGCTAGTGCAGATTTCAAACCATTCTAAAATACTATGCAATAACTCTCGGACTTTGGGGCTATCCTTTTGAATATAATTAAAATCATACCATGCACAAGCCAACTTAAGTTGAACCAAAAATATGGAATTTATACCCTGATCATTCTGTCATGACAATACACCTCTATGTCATAACAACGCATGTCTACATCATTGGTTCATGCTGTGTTTGAAATATAAGTCAAAACACTCAAAATTGTCCTTACTTTCCCCAATTTTTTTTGTACATTACTGGCACTTGTATAATTACATAATGTATGTTATTCCTCAATGATTTTCTTTCAGTCAGCAAATACTCGTGACCTAAGGGTTTTGCAACTCGTAGTGACAAAGTCCCTTAGGCCACTCATATTGTCCTGACTGAATGAAAAAAAAAATTCACACATGCTGTGAAATAATATTGAATGAACATATCAACCCTAAAACTTATATTTGCAATGATGGTAAAATATATGTATAAATATTATAATTAAATGTTACTCCCCATTTTTTTTTCATTCAGCCAAGGAAAATACGGGTTGCTAAACTTGTAGTGACAACCCTTAGGTCACGAGTCCATTCTGATTTGAAATGATTCAATACTGTACAAGGTGTACAATATTACGAGTAATTAACAAAATAGTTTTGAGTTACCTAAGGGGCCTTTGTCGCTAGACAAGTGACTACCCTTCGGTCACAAGTCCATTTTGATTTGAACTGAACCCTTCATCCATATTTAACTGAATAGCCGCCTAACCTTTCTGACTTTACAAAGAATGGAATTTTTGCACCCAGTAAACAATATCTTGACAGATTTGATGACTTTGAACAATTTTTGTTTGTATTAGACTTTGAAGTACAGAGTCGTCATTGAATTCCACTTGGTTATAATTGGCGACAGAAGTGCTATTCCATGTTGTGATACCGGCAAATGCTTGGACCATATCGCTGAAGAAGTACTTACTTGGGAAAACCAGGATCTTATCATTCCCGAAGATTCAGATAAGTGGGAAGACTGCCCAGATGCAATCCAGGCAGATCCGTATGAAGAAGTTGACCGTCATTGTGGATGTCCATCAGGATACACAATGATAGAAGGCTGCTGTCGTAAGTCAGAGTTAACTCTTCTCTGTTACTTGTGTCATTTTTATCAATTTTTATTGAATTAGAAATTATTTAAAAGATTAGTCATCGGAACAATGAATTTTGAAATAACAATTAAAAGCATTTCAATTTATTTTTTTAAATTTTTTAAATTTAAATTATCTTGAGTGATCGGATTGCCTCTTTGACAAAGTATAGCAACAGAACGGAAATTAAAGACGAGACCTGTCTATTGGGTGGATATGTGACTCCATTACACTTATTCACTATTTCCAACCAATCATGGTGACTGTTTCTTCCATATGAAATCATACTAATGTAACTATATGACATATCATCTGTACTTTCAGTGAAATGTACACCAGGCACTTATGAAAGTGAGGGAATATGTGTTGATTGTCCAATTGGTCAATACCAAGATGAACATGGCCAGACATCATGCAAGGCATGTGATGAAAACCACTCAACTAGACACGAAGGAAGTCGACATGAAAGGAAGTGTATTTGTAAGTATTCAGACCCTACTGATGACAAAAAAATCGTAGCGATGTAATTTATATTCAGATCATAGTGATTACTAGCGCACTCTGGTAGTGTCCTAATTTCAATTCCCTGATGGTGAATAGCGCCATCTAGTGGTAGACAATAGTGATAAATTGTGTCCTCTAGTGGTATCATATGTATACAGACCACCAATAATAACAAGTCAGTTGTATTTGTGGTATTAAGTGTAAACCCTCTCTCAAGTTTTTATTTTTTTTAAAATATTTTTTCATAAGGTTAAAATGTGCACTTTATTGAGTCTGGTGCGTTTGCATGAATTTTCAGAAAATTAAAAGACAAGTTATTGGCTTTGATTTTTTCCATGTTTTTTTTTCCACAATGAAACAATTAAAAATTTGCCTTACATAAAAATGTTATGTTGGTGCTTTAGTATTCAGCTTTTGTCAACATGTAAACTCAAAGTATCAACATCTGAGTTTGCCAATAAAATAATGAATAATAATTGATAAAAATAATAATGACATTGATAACTTTAAAAGTATATACTGAGAAAATGTTTGGAAAAACATTTGAATTTTCAATTCTTTCTAGCTCTTTGCCGTCCTGGTAAGCATTCCGAGGATGGAATGAAACCATGTATGAAGTGTCCGGCCAATTACTATGCTCCTGGACATGGAAACACAGAGTGTCTACCCTGTGATGACAACACATACAGTCACAGAGGATCAGATGAATGCCATGGTAATGCACAATATGTCTTTTTTTCAAATTAAAGTGGCTATATGGAAGAGAATTTGGTATTTATTTCAGGTATTATTATTGATAAAATAACTCTACTATGCTTTTTACTTGAAAAACCAATTTGAAATAACATATACCAAGTCCTTGTTTTGAACTCATTAAATTGTAAAAAAATGTGTTATTTGTACAAACCTTTTTACCCTTTTTTTTTTTATCTTGTTTGCAATTTATTGATGAACAAACACGGACTTGATTGATATGGTTTCCCTTTATTTTCTTAAAAGGGTAACATCATGGTAAAATTGTTTTATAAATCCAAAATCCAAAATAGATTTCCATTTGTCATCCATATGGTCACTTTAATGCTTGGATACTGGAGTTGAAAAGGATTTACAATTTCAACTAACAGTTCTCCTGATCGACTGATGTCCATCACATTTAAAAAAAAAATTTGATTAGCCATTCTGCACATGAATGTAAATGCCTTTTGTGTAACAACCTATTCGTTTACTTAACACTATTTGACCGTCACATGCCTAGCTTCTGTCATTTGATTGGTAGACTGCTAATAAAAATAAAAATACACACCTGGTATCAATTTGCATATTAATATTCATAGCAGTTCATGATTTCAATCTGTCATCTGATTGGCTTTTTCAAATGACATAATTGATAACATTCTGTAATTGGATAATTACAGCCAAGCAATATCATTGTACTCTTGTTTGATTGGCTGATTTCAAATGACATAATTTGTAGCATTTCATTGAGTAACTTCACACCCTCATTTATATCTGATTGGCTGTTTTCAAATGGATGACTTAATACAGGATATATTTGCATTGGTTAAACTTAGAATCACCGTTCAATATCCTCCCTCTGTTGTTTGATTGGCTATTTCCAAATGAAATGACAATTGATAATATTGTGTATTTTTATTGGTTCATTTTGCAGCCCCATGCCCTCCTGGCTCCGTCTCAAGGAATGGATATGAACCGTGTAGACTTTGTGAGTATGGCTACTACCAAGATGAAGCTGGTAAAAGAAAGTGTAAGAAATGTGAAGAAGGCAAAAAAACAACAGAGAGGGGATCTGATAGCGAAGATGATTGTGTTGGTAGGTGATTTTAATACCCTTGGAGACAATTATAATGTTTAGTCCTTAAACAGTTAGTGGGATGGGGGCTATATAGCAATGGATTATGTCTGTCGGTCCATGCATGTGTGTGACCAGCCATATCTTTGACAAATGCAAGCTGTTTCATTCAACATGTACAAAGACAATAAACTATGTGGATATCTTGACTTGTCAATGAATAGTTTAGTTAATGCCACCACTCACTATCTATCCCTTGATGAACTTGCTTCCTTACGTCCGTATGACTAGCGCCCTCGTGAGTTCTATTCTGTTTCATTGCTGACCAATCAGGAAGAAGCTTTGTGTGATGTTTTGTCATTTCTGTTGTGGAAATATGTGGTATATAAACAGGGTGTAATTATAACCATGGTAATGGTCAGCACACCAAATAATAGGAGCACACAAGAAATAAAGTAAAAGTCAACCGGCAAATATTTAGTCTAAAAATAGTAAAATTAAGTTGACAATAATAATAATGATATTATGCTGTACGATAAAAGGGAAGGGGGGGGGGGGGGGGGGGGGGGGTGATGTTCACTATAAGTATTAGAGCAAAGGGGAGGGTGTACTTACTAGACACATTAGTCAAGGGTTCATCGCTGGCACTGAAGTCTCACTGGCCCAACACTAACAGCATGCAAGTGTGTGTGTGTGTGTGTGTGTGTGTGTGTGTGGGGGGGGGGGGGGGGGGGGGCTTTGGCTCAGACCAAACAAGGGTCTGAGGTTATCGAAAACTACCACAAAACAGCAAATATAAACAATTCATTAATGTGGGAGTGTGGGAAGAGAATGTATATCAAAGATTTGAGATAGTGTGACAGTCATAATATTTGGATGTTATTTGCCAATATTTTTCTTTGTTCCGCCAAGGCAAATACAAATGACCTAAGAGGTCTTTGTCAATGTGAGTCGCTAGACAAGTAGTGACTACCCTTAGGTCACGAGTATTCTCTGGCTGAATGAAGCAACATATTGGAGAATAACATAATTATACCAGTTGCAGTAATATCAAAGATAGATCGAGGAAAGTAATGGCAATCTTGAACGTTTTGATTCATATTTCAAATACAGCAAAACCAGTGACATAGACATGCATTGTCGTGACATAGATGCGCATTGTCGTGAAATGAACGACCAGAGTATATATTCCATATTTTTTGTTCAACCTGGCAAGTGCAGGGTATAATAACTGATATTATGTCTAATTCTATTGATAGATGCGTGTTCTATTGAGCCATGTAGGAATGGTGGTACATGTTCAGTAGAATCTGGTACTTGGCACTGTGAGTGTCCACCACATTACTACGGGTAAGACAGGTCTTTTTTTCTTGGTGAAGTCAGGTTTTTTGTTAATTTCCTAGTGAAATTGACATCTACACACTTGCTGTCAACTTGAGGATGAAAACTTAAATCCACTGAAAATGAATTTTGTCTATTTTCTGATACAATCTGAGATACATTAAAGTGGTCATATGGATGGGAATTTGGTATTTATTTTAGATTTTTAATTTAGAAAACAATTTTATCATGGCTTGAAATTCCTACTTGAAAAATCTATATGAAACAACATATAAGAAGTCCGTGTTTGTAGCTCAATACATTGCGAAAAACTAAAACAATAACAAACATTTATTAATCTTTTGCCATTTCTTGAGTTACAAACACAGACTTGGACTATGTTGTTTCATTTTGATGTTTCAAGTAGGAAGCCGTGATAACATTGTTTCAAAAATTGAATAAAAAATAAAAAATAAATGCTAGAAATCATTCATTTAAAAACTTATTAACATAAACATTGGTTGCAGATAGATCTTTTGAACATGGATTCATTGCATAGTGCATTCAGTGCATTTTTTTGCGAATGGTTAGAGTGGTCGGCTTGGAATCTGCAGGTTGCAGGTTCGAGCCCCATTGCTTCCATTTGTTTCTGAATGGCTGAAGTCCTTGGGCAAGATTTGAACCACGACTGTGCCTCATTCAAACCAGCTGTATAATTGGGGACCTGGTATAGGAGAGAGGTTGCAATGTGAATGCTTTAATCCTATGTGCTTATAAAGGCTGCTATGGATTGTATGCTCCCCAAGGAGATGAGTATGGAGGGCCGTTGTGCCGCTATAGATCCATCCCAGGGGTAATTGTAAATTTTAAAAAAAGCGCTTTGAGCACAGGGTGGGAAACATTATTAATTATTATTATTATTGCTTCAATATCATTTTGAAACTTAATTAAACATTTAAAAAGGGTTTCAGTTTCAATTGAGGGTTTGAATATAAATAATTTTTGGAATGCTAAATAAATAAATCATGACAGTTTTATTTATAAAAAATGAATAAAATTTATCTGTTCATTGTCTTCCAGTCCACAATGTGAAGAAGAGAACAGCTGTAGCAGTGACCCATGTTTGAATGGTGGAACATGTCTAGAAACAGACTACTCCTATTTCTGTATATGTCCACCAGGTTATTGTGGTGATTATTGTGAGATCCCTCACAACCCTTGTCGTCGTAACCCCTGCAGCAATGGCGGTACATGTAAACCAGCTGACAACTCAGAAGGATTTGTGTGTGAATGTCCTGATGGCTATATGGGTGAATTCTGTGAGGAGGAAATCAACTATTGCGACAGTGATCCCTGTCAAAATGATGGTCTGTGCGTTCGTCTTCCCTTTGGAGGCTTTGTATGCTACTGTATGCCTGACTACACAGGAATGTTGTGTGAATCACCAATTGGTAAGTTGATTGTACATCTTACATGTCGTAAAAGTTGTCTTATCGTGTCATGCCAGGATGAAGGAATGTTAATCATCATCGATCATCGATTTGATTTTTCTCTAGACGTGAGTATGAGGAAATGTTAGTTCTCCTTACATGTTTTTCTCAAGCGGGCTCAGAGACTATAGACAACTTCTGAGCACTTGTCAGATAGTGAGGGAGAATTTGCATCTTGTGGCTGTTTTGATGTGCATGAAATGAAGTGTTCTGGATTATGATTTTCTGATTTTTAAGAGGGTACTCAGGATTTACAAGATGACATGATACCCTTTGTTCAACTTAAAATTACAGCAATATCTAGCATTTAAAAGGGAAATGTGATAGATTTTGTTTTCTATATAATTGATATAATATTGGTTACTGTGATATTTTTCCACCGAAATTAACCATTTTATTAACGGTTTTCCCTTCTTCAGATAACTGTGATCCTGATCCCTGTCAGAATGGTGGTACATGTAATGATGGTATTAGCAAGTTTGTCTGTGAGTGTCCTCCGGGATTCACTGGCAGATTCTGTCAGATTAATGATGATGACTGTGAAGGTGTCGTCTGTGAAAACGGTGGAACTTGCAGAGATCTGGAGAATGATTATGAATGTATATGTGCAGATGGATTTAAAGGTAAGACATGCCATGTAAATCCAGCCAGAACCATATATGAGACAAGCAGACAGACAGAAACACAGACAGACAGACAGACAGACAGACAGACAGACAGACAGATGGATAGACAGCCAGATCGACAGACAAAGAAAAGAAAAAATAGGCAGTTACATGACAGGCATCTTCATGGGCTAGCAAACACAGAGACAGACAAATAGATAGACAGATACAGGCAGGCAGGCAGATAGACAGAAGACCATCTGAAAGACAGACAGACAGACAATAAACAGACGGGACAAGTAGACTGAGAGATAGGCTGGTAGATATACAGATAAGCATAAAGAAAGCCATCACACAAGTTGTAAGTCTAATAATCCTGTGTGTATATGTTAGATATACCGGTAAATGGTTATGTTAGAATGAAAATGATGACAGATGTCATCCACCAGTACAAGTACACAGTACAGGTTTTGAGAGTTGACAGTATAATTTATTCCATGAAGTGTGTGTTTTTATGGACTTCAATCCCAGTCTTTTCCTTTTTGAGAGTAAGAGAACCGACAGCATCTTATCACTGCAACTATCTTGCCTATACTTTTAGGAGAACACTGTGAGGAAGAGATAGTGGATCCATGTGATCCCAATGAGTGTCAGAATGGTGGTACTTGTGAAGTGGTAGAAAACCCAGGTCCATGTTGGTGTGATAAATATACTTGTACATGTCCACCAGGATTTACTGGCAGAAGATGTGAAGTGAGTGTTATTTGATGAACTTACTTACGTACGTACGTACGTACGTACTATATACATACCTAAAACATATATACCTCTTACATACCTACATACCTACATACATACATACATACATACATACATACATACATACATACATACATACATACATACATACATACATACATACATACATACATACATACATACATACATACATGCACACACACACACACACACATACATACATACATACATACATACATACATACATACATACCTACCTACCTACCTACCTACCTACCTACGTGTGTGCGTGCGTGTGTGCATGCATGCATACATGCATGCATACATACATACATACATACATACATACATACATACATACATACATACATGCATACATGCATACATGCATGCATGCATGCATGCATGCATGCATACATGCATACATACATACATACATACATACATACATTCTCAGCATTTTTTTCAAATGTGCCCTTTGAGCACAATTGTCCAGTTCCATTCTAAGAGAAAAACATCTAGGAAGCTTTTCAATAAAAACAAAAAGACATTGTGTAAGCCAATGTTGGACTGTTTTGTCATATTTTGTATTTTGTAGATTGATATGGATGATTGTGTGACTGAACCATGCCAGAATGGTGCCACATGTGTTGATCTTGTCAATGATTACGAGTGTGAATGTGCACCTGGTTTTGTTGGTGAACACTGTGAAGATTTAGAAGATCATTGTGATCCATCACCATGTCAGAACGATGGTACATGTAATCAACTGATTGGTGACTATGAATGTGTGTAAGTACTTCTTACTGCCGATAATGTTGTATTGCATTGTGTGTGTGTGTGTGTGTGTGAAAGTCTGCCTGTGTCTGTATGTATGTATGTATGTATGTATGTATGACAATGTAATATGTAATATGTAATATGTATGTATGTATGTATGTATGTATGTATGTATGTATGTATATTTGTTTGTTGGTTAATGGTTGGTTTGTACATGTAAATGGCTAGGTCATAGTCTGTCTACTAAATCCTTGGGCTATTACCTGCTTACTTAAAATGCAACTGGAGGTAACCACAGAGCCAGATGTATCCATCACCTTTCAGCTTTATTGGCAAACCCGCAAAGTGCAGATCCCAGGCCTTATTACAAGACCTGGTATTTAAATGTGTATATAATAAGGAATGTATGCTGATTAACTGGATAATTTCCTAATCATTGTTATTTCCATGTTTTTGGCTAGTTGTACTCCTGGATGGACAGGTAGAGACTGTGATGAAGATATTGATGACTGTCTTGGTGAACCCTGTGAGAATGATGCAACATGTATTGATGGACACAATGAATTTACCTGTGAATGTCCCCCAGGTAAGTGGAATGTACACATTGCAGGGAATTAAGTTACATGTCAAAAGCAATGAGCTTGAATTGAGCATGCAAAATTGTACTGGAAGTAAAGCGTGTTCATTAATTCCACTACCCAAGAGTGTATAACAAACAAGAGCATGTCTTTGTGTTGCCAATTGTTTGCAAGGTCTTGGTATGGATGAATATAAAGATTTACATATGTGATAAAAAAGCTTAAGATGTGTACCAACTGAATGTTGTGCATTATTATTTATATTGAGGTGAAGGAGAAACATAATATCATGTAATACACTATCATTTAGTGAAACAATTTAAGTTGACATATTACTATTTCCTCTTTGTCAATTTAAAAATAAATTTCAAATATTTGAAAAAATAATTATTGCCTTGTAAAAGGATGGTAAGCTAGCATGTAAAACTTCTTTTTTGTACCCGAGACTGACTGCTATGTATATTTTAAATTTCACTACTAGGTTTCACTGGACCAACATGTGGTGAAGATATAAATGAATGTATGGAAGATGATCCATGTGAAAATGGTGCCACATGTGAGAATACATATGGTGGATACTTCTGTGATTGTCCACCAGGATACACTGGAATACACTGTGATGAAGATATAGATGAATGTGAGAGTGATCCATGTGAGAATGATGGTACATGTGTAGATGAAATCAATGGCTATCATTGTGAATGTACACCTATATATGAAGGTCCCAATTGCAATAAGAGTAAGTATTTATCTGTAATGTACATTTGTATGTCAATTTGTGTATCCAACCTAGAGTAAAATGAAATATTTGGAAGGCTTATGACACCCTACAATTTTGTGTGTGTTAGATATCTAAAATATGTTCTGAAGTATGATGTGAACAGTATACTCCATACTATACCTGGAGTATGGTGTGAACAGGGTGTCCGAAGTATGGCATGGGCAGGATATACTATAGTGTAGTATGGGCAGGATGTCCTATAGTGTAGTGTGGGCAGGATGCCATATGGTATGATGTGGGCAGGATGTCCTATAGTGTAGTGTGGGCAGGATGTCCTATAGTATGGTGTCAGCAGGATGTCCTGTAGTGTGGTGTAGGCAGGGTGTCCTATAGTGTAGTGTGGGCAGGGTGTCCTATGTTATGATACGGACAGGATGTCCTATAGTATGGTGTCGGCAGGATGTCCTGTAGTGTGGTGTCGGCAGGATGTCCTGTAGTGTGGTGTAGACAGGGCATCATATAGTGTAGTGTGGGCAGGATGTCCTATAGTGTAGTGTGGGCAGGATGTCCTACAGTATGGTGTCAGCAGGATGTCCCGTAGTGTGGTGTAGGCAGGGTGTCCTATAGTGTAGTGTGGGCAGGGTGTCCTATGTTATGATGTGGACAGGATGTCCTACAGTGTAGTGTGGGCAGGATGTCCTATGGTATGATGTGGGCAGGATGTCCTATAGTATAGTGTGGGCAGGGTGTCCTATGTTATGATGTGGACAGGATGTCCTATTGTGTAGTGTGGGCAGGATGTTCCATAGTATGGTATCAGCAGTGTGTCTTAAGTATCTTTTGCACAGATGTCACTTGCAGTATGTCCTATCTACATGCATAATACCAGGTTTCCAGAATGTCTTTCAGTATCACATGAAGAGATGATTAACTGTATACTAACCATTTGTTCTAGGAAAGGCACCAAACTTTGATCTGTATTTCTGCAAAGATGACATGGCATCTGCTCAATCACCTCCCCTTCCATACAGTGTTACTGCATACACCTTTATGCTGTGGATCCGATATGCTTGTTCAGATGAAGGAGGCACACCGTTCCAAATAATTGAGTCAGATAGCTTTGACATGTAAGTATCCATTCTCTCTGTCAACTCTCTATTTAGACAAAGTTTAGTTACCTTAAATAGAATATTACTGCCTAGGCGCATCATAAAAATTATAAACATTCAATTTCTTGGTCGACACAGTCTGGACACCGTAACTTCCACTCCATGTGCTTCACATACTTTACTAGTGAATAATTATAAGTCGACCTTCTTGTTCTATTTTGACCCTCTAGCATAATGTAAAAAGCTATTGCAGGTACAAGACTTGTAGTTAATAATATGTAACTCATTTATAGCCCAGGGCCTTTGTTATTTGGTTTGACACTGCTGTTTTGTGCTATACAGCATTGCTTTCTAGTCAGTAGACATCTCAACTGACAAATTGCTATTTTGATGTTACTGGACGGTGTGTTTTTTTTTATATCACATTAGGAGTGACTACTCAGTTGCCCAGGAATTGCCTAATGGTCAGCCATTTGATGGCATTCAGGACACCTTATGGCATCATGTTGCATTCACTTGGAATTCTGAGAGTGGAGATGCCAAGTGGTATATCGATGGTGAAGCTGCACCTGGTAGAGCTAATGTCAAGAATGGACAAACCACACCACAGTGGTAAGTATTTATTAACAAACTTCTGGTCACCTGTTAACCTCCAGTAAGTGTTAATGTTTGCAATGTCTAAATCTCATAACCTGTGTGTTGACCAAAACCGGTAATATTCCTCACCCAGGGATCCGATAACAAACAAAAAATTGTTACTGAGTACCTATAAATGTCTGTAGTGTGAGTTTGTTATTGGTTGGCTATTAACCAGGTATTTTTTGACAATTAACAAACCCAGTACTGACAGACAGTGATAGTTATTTTACACATACATGTAATTAATGCTTATTTGGGGCATCATCGACATTGTATAATGATCAAAAAGCCTGAATTATAGTTAATCAAGTCATTGTGAATATTGGTACACTGTTGGACTACTGCTACTTTTTTTGTGAACTGGACCTAGGTCAAGGAGCAAACACATGGATATACACTTGACAGAGTAGAACAAAAGCTCAATCATCTTTGTGTCCTGCATTCTTTTCCATGCCTGTATCGTAGCATTTTCGGGTTTTTTTCTTATCGCTGATGGGTACGGCTAATAATTTGATAAATCCTTGGTGTATGACATTGGTTTAGTGATTGGCTGATGAGTCTCCATTTGTACATGTTAGTCACACTGGCCATGCCTACTTTAAGTACAAATTTATTGATGATATTTTTCAGATTCAAAAATGATATTTTGCATGTCTAATAATACAGGGTGAAGATCATGTTGGGACGTGCATATCAATCAGATGATGATAGCGATGCCTTCCATGGTGAAATTAGTCAGTTTAATATGTACAGCACTGAATACAGTGCTGAGGAGATTGCTGAAATAGCTGCAGGCGACTGCACTGAGAGAGAAGATGTGGGCGACATTGTTGGGTGGATATATTGCCAGTATTATCAGTATGGATGTGTGTATGTAATCCAACCGTCCATATGTGGTGGCAGCAATTGTCCTGCAGAACACATCTACAGAGGCTGTGCTTGTGAGGAAGGTATGTAGTGATAGCAATAATATATTAATAGAACATCACTTTTAATAATAAAACATGATCAAAGAAGCTTGGAATATATGTGAAGTTCAATTGAAAGTTTTTGATAAAAGCTGATTTAAAAAGTAGTGTTTTTAAAATGAGAAAACAGACAGGTGTGGTGAATGGTGTATAGTAATACTATTAAGTTAGAGATTGTTCCAAAGAGATTGAAACAGATTAAGCATGATCACCAACTGTTTTGATGCGTGATCAAGTTTGATGGTGTCTAAGATGATCAACAGAACTCAGATTTGGTTTGGGAACATACAAAGTAACATGTCAGCTTGATAACATGAACCAAGACAATGAATACAGGCAAATGAACTGATTTACACAGTTTGTCAGAACGATAATATGAAAGATGGATTTGCATTGTGATGTTATTCCCCAATATTTTTCTTCGTTCAGTTGAAGAAAATATGAGTGACTTAAGTGGACCTTGTCACTATGAGTCGATAGACGAGTAGTGAAAACCCTTGCTGAATGAAGAAAAATATTATGGGAAAATATTATGCCTCCTCCCTAAGTATAATTTATGAAAAATCGAGAAAATTAATAGTAATTTGGAACATTAAAACCCATATTTAGGACACCACAATACCAGTGATGTAGACACAGACCAGGGTATACATGTATAATCCATATTTTCTGTTCAAGGATAATAACTTGGCTTGAGTACATGTATGGTATAATCACGGTTATTTCACCAGCTTTTAAAGTAGACACGACTAAAATAAAGATGACTATTTTTTATTAAATGTTTATTCACATCTATGAAGACTTGTTCAGGTTATTCTTTGGAAGTTTGTGTTTTAGTTAATATGCAATTTTATCATTTTCCATACAGTGTGTACATTTTATCATTTCGTCTACAGACAGGGAACCACCATACCTTCAGTGTCCCGAAGTTGTGAGAATAGTGGATCCATCTAACCGTTTAGTTGTGGCTGACTATGAAGAACCAGAGAGTGGTGACAATGTTGGAGTGGTTAGCTTAGACTGTACTATTGCACCTGGTACAACTCAGGCCTGGGGTACATACTTTGTGACGTGTATAGCTTGTGATGCCCAGGACAACTGTGCTTCATGCTCTTTTATTCTCTATATAATACGTAAGTATTTCGAACTATCCCATAATTTTATGTTATGCAATTTGTTATACAGTCACATCTGTATGATGTGATTTTGATAGAGGTCAAGTGTCTTTGTACATAATCAATTCGTTTTGTGAAATTTGAATAGATACAATGATTTGAGTGTTGTACTAATGTGTGCCACGCACTCTTGGTGCTAAAAACCCAGATTAAATTTCTGAATAATTATCTGTGTGGTTTGGTGTGGTGTGGTGTGGTGTGGTGTGGTGTGGTGTGGCGTGGTGTGCATGTGATGTACAATGTATATGTGATGTATCACATGATATGGTGTTTGTGATATATGATGTGGTGTGATATATGATGTGGCATGGTGTAATATGATGTGATATGTGGTGTGATATGATATGATGTGGTGTGATATATGATGTGTTTTGTGATGTGATGTGATGTGGTGTGATGTGATGTGGGGTGGTGTGATGTGATGTGATATATGATGTGATGTGGTGTGATGTGATATATGATATATGATGTGATGTGGCATGATACAAATGTATATGATGTGATGTGGTGTGATATGATATGAAATATGTATGATGTGATATACAATATGTATGATATGGTGTGGTGTGGTGCGGTGTGATATATGTGATATATGATGTGGTGTTTTGTGATATGTGATGTGGTGTGGTGTGGTGTGATATTATTTGATGTGGTGTTGTGTGGTGTGATATATGATGTGGTGTTTTGTGATATGTGATGTGATGTGGTGTGGTGTGGTGTGGTGTGATATGATTTGATGTGGTGTTGTGTGGTGTGATATATGATGTGGTGTTTTGTGATATGTGATATATGATGTGATGTGATATGATATATGAAATATGTATGATGTGATGTGATATATGATGTGATGTGGTGTGATATGATGTGATATTAGTATAGACATTTTTATTATCTATTGGTAATTGCTCATTGGCACTTTACAGATAATAAAGTTATGAATAAGCTTTCAAAAAATACTAGGTCTTCAGTCTCGTCCTAATGTCATGTGATACTTTGAACAGTACAGATAGCAGCATGTAATTTGTCTGAATAGTTGCATCTGATCAGCACAAGTGAAAAACTGATCACCGTAGGATTTTGAGCTTTGAATGTAAGTTCATAACTTGAACATAGACAGTACATGTATATACAGTTTTTCATAGCATGAGTTCAGCAAAGTATTTGGGCATGAGGCTATAAACATTTTGTTTTCTATACAGCACTTTGTTAACTACTGTATTGTACAGTAGATATTTGAGAAAGGTTATCTTAGAAATGTATTTTTGAGCATGAAGCAATGAGCGCTTTGTTTCTATAACAGTACAATGTATACCAGTAAATTACTCTGTGTAAGTATCTGAGAAGGTCTGACTGAGACAAGTGACGACACTTTGTGTTTATACTTTCAGCATACGACTGTGAAATTCCATCCTCTCCTGTCAAAGGTAGTAAGACATGTGATGCATGGACTTCAGGATATTTCTGTAACATTGGATGTAACGTTGGCTACGAGTTCACTGAACTACCAGCTCCATACTATGTATGCGGAAATGAGGGTGTATGGGATCTCAGCAATCCTGATGATCCATTCACTTTCCCTGGATGTGCACGTAAGTGATGTCTTATTGCTGACATTTCAAAGATTTAATCTGATTGGAGTCATGATGGGTGAATGGTTAGCGTGACTGGCTTGGAATCTACAGGTTGCAGGTTCGAGCCCTGTCGCTGCCTGCTGTTTGTTTCTGAGTGGCTAAAGTCCTTGGGCAAGATTTGAACCACGACTGTGCTTCAGTCAACCCAGCTGTATAATTGGGGACCTGGTAGGATGTAGGTTGCAATGTGAAGGCTTTAATCCTATGCGCTTAAATGGCTGCAATGCAATGGATTGTATGCTCCCCGGGGAGTTGAGGAAGACTAAAGGGCCGTTGTGCCGTTCTGATCCGAGCCAGGGGTAATAATTGTAAAGCGCTTTGAGCATGGTGTGGGAAAGCGCTATATAAAAACCGAACATTATTATTATTATTATTGGCTACTTAGAAATGAGAACAAAGACTCCTGATAGGTGTATGCCAATTGCTGTTGAGTTTACTACAGAACTTTGTAACTGCTAACATTATAGTCTTATTCAAAGATGTAATCTGATTGGCTAATGAATGTATGAATATGAATATGAATACAGAACCACCTGTTATTATGATATTGCTAAGGTGAATATTCATTTCAACAAACTCATTCCATGGTGACACACAGAAAGATGTATGCACTCACTGTAATTAAAACATATTTTAGGAAATATTTTGTTACTTTTTATCATACTGAAGCACAACAACAAAATTTGGCTATCATTAGAGGGCACCTTTTTTCTACATGTACATTGTCTAACTTTTGGTAACAATTCAGTGAATATACAGCTGGTTGTCTGATCAAAAGAGTATATTCCAGTTACAGCTAGTGCAAGTTTTAAAAATGAATTCACACCAACATGTCAGTTTTACCGAGTTTGCAGAAAGACAACCCAGTGGTAGCAAAATTCTTATCTGCAATTAATTCTATAATAACATCTTCAACACCTCATTTTCTAATTGGTTGAAAAATTAATTTAAAATCAATTTCATAAATATTATTATTTAAAGAATAATATGCATGAAAGTTGCATATTTTAAGGCCCACTTCAGATTTAACTTTTGGTGTGAAAGACAGTTGTCTGGCAGAGCTTTAGAAAAAGTTGCCCCAGAGCAAAAGAAAGAACGCGAGTAATCTTTATGACTACAATGTACACTGGGATAGGATGGCAGAATTGTAATCATATGAATTCTTATAGAAACTAATGATATGTGGGTGATGTCACTTGAGTTATGACATCACCCTGTTGTCTTTGTTCAGTGCAGTGTTGGTATTTTATGTCTCATGTGTTTATTTTGTGGTATATTCTTTGGTATATTCTTTGTGTTGTTAGTGAAGGTGTTCTGTACAGAGTAAGGCGATGATATTGTAATAAAACTAAGTTGAATTGGAATACATAATAACGCAAGTTTATTTCAAGAAACCCTAGGTTTGCATGGCTAGAAGTATTCATGTGATTTTCTAGTCAAGTAATGTCTAAGTCCAATTCAGATTCCAATTCAATTTTTAATTATTGACTTCAACATGTATATTTCCAAAATTTGTAATACTTACTCAAAAACTATGTCCTTTGTGTACATTTCTTTTCATTGTTTTGATCATATTTATGTGTGTATCGGTATAATTTCAAAATATAGAAACTGATCCAGCTCATGCACAATGTGAAGGTTCAGTGGCGTACACTGTAGCTGACTGTGACCCAGATGACCCCTATGGAGAACGTGAACCTAACAGCCTATTACGTGAAGCCTTCATAGAAAGAATGAACTACATCAACTCTCTCTTTGGTATCTGTGGTGGTGCTGAGTGCACCTTTGAAAGGACTGCTATTACATGTGATGAAACAGATGATGGTGATGATGATGGTGGTGATGATGATGTTAGGAAAAAGCGTGAAGCTGGTGAGCAAGCTACACTGGGATTTACATTCAACGCCAGGTACCATATTATTTTTTCCCTCTATTCTACACCTCAATGTGATGTGACATTACAATCCAATTCTGTATCTGTAATACAACTTAATTACACTAAAAGTTATTGTTGTTATGAGAACTATAATGTAATGATTTATCAGCAGGACATGAAATTCTACAGAAATATATTCAATCATTTCATAAAGTATCCATTTCCAATACGATATAAAGAACTGTACACTTCCAAGGCTCAGGTATTTAAGAATTTATGGATAAGCTAGCTGTGTGTTTTTGTGATAATTCTAAATTTAAGAGGAAAAAAGAGGTTTCATTTTGAATTTTGAAAATACTCTTGATTCACCATGTTACTGTATTCGCGATGTCAATTTTATTTTTTTTTACTTTGTTTTATATCTCTAATAGTACAACTGCTGATGATGGACGCAGCATTGATGATATACTAGAGGACGCTATTTTCAATGGTGATTTGAGTACTGAAGATGCTACAGCTGATCCAAGCAGTATAGAAACAACAACTACATTGTCCTGCCCAGATGGTCAAATACTGAATGGTGAAAAATGCAGTAAGTATTGGTGTGCTCTAACTGTCTACAGTATATAGATGAATTTTGTGGAGGGTATCATTCTTAATATTCACATTGTCTATCATTGGTGAAATTTGCAGAGGTTATCAGTTTGTTTGCACTGTCGATCATAGGTGAAATTTGCAGAGGGCATCAGTTTGTTTGCACTGTCTATCGTAGGCTTCAAGCAGTTTCAAAGTAAACCATTTAAAGCACAATACTGTAATTTTGGATATACTGAATCAAAAGACCATATACAAACAAATTTCATAATAAAAATAATCTTAATAATAATAACAATCTTTTATTTATACGGGATAGTTCTCTAAGTATATAAACACTTGTCTCCCAAGAAGTCCAGTGAGGCATGAGGGCCATCCCTCATGGGTGCAATGTTAATGCAGGAGGAAACTGAGTACCCGGGGAAAACCTGGGTTGTTCGGTAGAGTCAAACTGAACAACACTCTTCTTACTTACACTTTACAGTGTGGTAAATTTAATCAAACTCTGAATGGGTTCGAACCCCGACCACAGTGGTAAGAGGCAAGTGGTGGCCACCGACAACCCCAAATTTTAAACAGTTATCTCCTCTTCCCTCCCTCCCTTGACATATTTGTTGTATTTTGGTCATTTAAAGCTAATTCACAAACTAAGACTCAATAAACAACTAGAAATTGCTCAATGAAACCTTCTTTTGAAACTCATTCAGTTGTATATTTGTGTACATATTCGGAAAATAGTGTGGATTTTGAAGTCATCTTTTTTTCCTGATCCTGTATACAGTTATATGACACACCTACTGTCACTTGATCACAGTGTATGATCAGTGTTTCGCTAAGGTTGGGGAATCCCATTACGAGAAAGGGGTAAAAATGGCAGTATTTCCCTAGGGGAATTTGTTTGGGAACCCAGGTAAAATGACACAGGAACCTGGTAGATTTTACCTACTTACCGCTCTTAGCAAATACACATGATATAGACCCAAGCCACTTTTAAAATTATGTAAAATGAATAGTTTTTGTAATTTCTTTGTGAGTTATATGTATATTTATTTTTTTTGTTACTCAGTCAGCTGTCCAGAAGGTGAATTCCACAACACCACAACAAATGTGTGTGAGAAATGTCTTAAAGGTACCTACCAGGAGCTTGAAGGGCAAGCTGATTGTACTTCATGTGGTGAACAGAAGACCACTGCTGGACTGGGATCTACATCGGCAGGAATGTGTGTTGGTAAGTAATACAACGTTTAACCTTTACAATGAAATGTCTGCATACATTCAGACAGTCCCTTCTTTGCATAAGCCCAAACTTTCACCTCTTCACCTCATATGTGGATAGATTAATATTCATTTGACAATATATATGTAATGCTTGGATAAAGGAAAAAATAGGGTTGATTGAATGTTTTATTATTCCTTTCAAGTTGAAGTTGATAATTTGTAGAGTAGGTAAGATCCTACTCTGTAGTGGAAAAAGTCATTGACCTAGGGAGTCTTTTGCATGAAAAATATATGTCATCTTAAAGGGTTTAATTAATTAATTTAGTATGATAAGGACAATCCTTATTGGTCCAAATAGTGAAAATTTGATATCATGGTTGCCACTGTGCAATGCCCTGGTGTAGAAACAATATTGACCAAGTTTGCATTTACATATTTACTAATCTTTTGCCATTTATTGAGTTACAAAGAAGACTTGGCATATGTTGTTTCACATTGATTTTTCAAGTAGGAAGCCGTGATAAAATTATTTTATAAATTAAAAATTAAAAATAAATACCCAATCCTCATCCGTATGACAACTTTAATAAAAAAGTCAGTACAGAATTTAACTTGCATATCTTTTTGAATTCCAGTCAGTTGTGATCCTGGTAATTACAATGAAAATGGACGTTGTCTACCATGCGAACATGGTTTCTACCAAGACGAAGCCGGTAAATTTACATGCAAGCCCTGTCCAAGTGGGCAATCAACCGCCAATGCTGGTTCCACATCTATCGATGACTGTGAAGGTAATTGAACTTTAGGGAATAAATATTTGACTGTGTACAATATTTAATGCATGTTGATCAATTTCAACAAACTAAAGATGAATATAAAGATTAAGTAATATTAGAACATATACATTCTGCGTTTAATTCTTGCTTTGCTTTAAAATGTAAAAAACAGACGTTTTCTGGAAAACCATTAATTTCCAAAATTAATCTGGAAGGTAATTTTCTTGAAAAAAGTCGAAGACCCTGAAATTGCTTTCAATATTTCAAAAGGAACAGGAGCACATTTTCAGATGGTGTATTTTGGAGAGAATTTTAAAAATTTAGATGGTCAGGGAAACTGGTAAAAAACAACAGCTTGTTTCACTCCTGATTCAAATTTAATCTAACAATAAAGAAATTAAGAAAAATAATGTGTGTATAGCAGGAACACATTATTCAGAAGATTGTACATAGGGTAATGTATAAGAATAACAATTAATCTTCACCTTCCAAGAGACAATACTTGTCCAAATACATGTAGCAATGATAAATTCTTGACTTTTGAGTTACTGAATTTTTGTGTGTGTTTTTAAAAAAAAAAGTGAAATGCCAAGATGCTGGACAACAGCTTGGAGTAAGTGGAAACTGTGAACCCTGTCCAAAAGGTACTTATGGTCAAGATGGTGAAACGTCTTGTAGACGCTGTCCATATGGTTACTCAACTGCAGATGTTGGAGCTACAAATAATGCAGCGTGTAATGTTGGTAAGTTAGTCATTTCTCAAACTTGCACCACAGTTTAAATAATTTTAGAATTAATTTTAAAGAAGTAAATTATTACATACATGTATATAGCTTAATTCTTCCACTGATTCTATACCCGAGCAGGCATTTTCAAAAGATATTATGTAAAAGGACACTGTCCACCCACATCTGAATATTTTTTCTGTATTATTTGTTTTACATGAAGAATTATTATATATGTACCAGAGATTACTTGCACATGTGTAGGCACATGCACAGACTACTTGTAGTGGTACAAATGTATGTGAAAGTGTGTGATTGCACAGTATCACTTTTATGGTAATTTGCTGTTTCAGGTAAACATATGTAATAATAACAGAATGCCATTCCGTGTGAGTTCCAGTGTGGGCACTCAGGGGGTATTGCCACTTGTGCCTGAGTTTTCTGCTGCACTTTCACTCGCTATATGTCTGAGAAAGTACAGCTACATAGAATGCTGCAAGCATTCATGCAAATACCCTGAGTGTTCCACACTTGCACTTGTATGTCATGGGGTTATGTTATGTAACATTATTTGGATAACTGAACATATGTTATTATGACTAGTAACCAAGACATCTGGAACATCAGATTATGTGCATAACAGGCAAACTAAGTGAACGATTTGATGATACAAGTGTTTGGTGCAGTCAACACAGTTGGCTAGTGTGGTTATGAAATACATACCAAGAGCTGTGGAAAGCAAGAAAATAGTTTTAGTAATTCTCAAATTTATTGGACCCAAAAACTATCTGATAAAGACGTAATGTCATGATGTTCACATCCCGTACAAATTTCCAGCCAGAGCTGCACCAGTAATACTATACACATGATTCAATGTTATGTTCAGATCTCCTATCGAGATACTTACATAATATAGACACCGCACTAAGACTATTATTGCAACATGTTGACATAAACTGTAAAGGGATGTTGGTATAATTACACTGGCAGTAGGGTGGCATTTCTGATAGCAAGTGAACACATTCAATATTTACACTATCTTGATTACAAGGGGACCTTTTCTACATAACCAAGACATTGCTATCACCCACTGCAATGCGTAATCTACCACATGAAACGACAGCACTTTAACTTTGTGCCTGTCTTAGTTTACCATAAACGCATTTTCTATTGCAAGATATTTGAATCAAAAGTAACCATGAAAGCCTATACAGTAACAGACTGTCCTCTTATTGATACCCATCTGTATGTACTAATTTGCATTTCTTTAACAGTGGAATGTATATCTGGTAGCTACAAGGATGAACTTACCAATCAGTGTGAGCCATGTCCGCGTGGTGAATATCAATCTCGTCTTGGTCAGAAGATGTGTAACAGGTGTCCACCATTGACAACAACTTTGTCTGAAGCAGCCTATAGAGTCGAACAGTGCATAGGTAATGATATGATATGATATGATATGATATGATATGATATGATATGATATGATATGATATGATATATGGTATGAATAAATATTGATAGATTACAACCCATAACACCAAAGCAAAGCATTTTCTGTATGTACCACAATTATTTATAGCATCCATACAACCCACAACACCAAAGTAGAGCATTTTCTGTATGTACCACAATTATTTATAGCATCCATACAACCCATAACACCAAAGTAAAGCGTTTTCTGTATGTACAACAATTGTTTATAGCATTCATATCAAGTGTAAAAGTACACTGTATCATTTGCTAATTATGGACCACATTAGATAGACCACTTGCTCGGCTTGTAATTTAATCAATTGATACAACTGTCTAATTTATAAAAATGATGTCATTCACGTAGTATGAGAATACAGTATCATGGCAGTTAATGGGAGTTTTGACAGTGACTACTAGTATGATGAAAATTACTTACAAGTTAAAGACCATGTCCCTTTAATACTAGATTTAGATACTTACTGACATGGAGGCATTTATTGGTGACAAACAAATCATGTCATATCACACATTTATTGTGATAAAAGAAAACTTCTCTTTAAAATGTATTAACAATTTTCAATTTTTTTCAATAGATTGCGAAGCAGGAACTCCATATTGTAATGAAGGTAAATGTTTATTTTTTTTCTTATTTGTAAATTTAATACACTTATCAATTAATATATGAATTATAATGATGAATATAATAATATATGCTATAATAATACTATAACACATTTTTCTAAGAGGATTATTTTCAATCCCAGGTCAGTATAAAAAGAAAGAAAATTGTTTGGTTCCAGTTGCCAGACCAACCTAGTTTTTCACTGCCGACCCTAAACTTTTTTTTTCTTATTCGGGAAAAAATATATTAAATCGAGAAAATTGTGAAGTCTCGCGAGAAATAGTGGATGTGGAAACTGACATCAACTTAAAAAGCTGTTCTTCCAATCTGTAATGGTTGTACATTTGATGGGGAGAAACCAAACATTAACACAGAGACGATATGGAAAACAATGGAAAACATAACTACCTGAACTATACACTCACACATGAGAAGAAAAAAAATCTACCTACCCCCACCTACATGTATTCTAAAATTGGGCTTAATTGGAACCACAATTTTAGGTCTAATTGTGGAAAAAAAATAACATGAAATCATCATGTCTGTATTCTGAAATAACCATAAAATTATTGACCTTCAAACCATTAGATCCATGTGTTGGCTATTGTAAGAATGATGGTGTGTGTACTTTAACTTCTACTGGTTTCCCACAATGTGATTGTGCCGATGGCTTTTCAGGTGAAGAGTGTGAAACTTATGAAGGTAAGCCTATACTATGGAGTCTACTCCATAAGACATTGCATAAATTCACAGTCATATTTTTTTAATTTTGATATGACAAGTGTATCAACTCGATACATACAAAAACAAGAAAATATGATGAATTGTAAGATACTGTCACAACTCAAGTTATTAAATTAAGTAATTATTAAGTGGGGTGTATTCATGGAATATGATATATATGAATCACAGATTAGATTACATTATAATAGAATTATTAAACCTGATATTGTAATGCCAAATATGGATAATCTTACCTTTTTTTTATGGATTTCAATATTTTAATATCATGACGAAATATCATACTTTTGCCAAAAAATTTATATTTTAATGGCCATATGAATGCAAGTTTGGATATATTAATGTCTGTGGATATTTTAAACATTCTCATTAACAGGAGTGACTTGACTTATAGATATTGCAAACTTTCGAACTTCTGATATATCAAAGCTAACCTAGCTGCAACAGGAACCTTTTTAGAAACTGCTTGCTTTGTTAATTATAATGACTGAATCGTAATATCATTCAACCCTGCACAGTACTGAAATCACCTGTATATAAATATATTTGTGTAGCTGTAAACTTATACATAGTATAGGGTAACTATTATAGAATATACTATAATAGCTAATCAAATTGATTTCTGGATCACCACCTTAATGAGCCATGATTTCAACTTATTTCTATACTACTTCTAGATATATAGATCTCTAGATTGCCATGCAATGTGACTACAGTATATATTGTTTATTGTTTAATTGATGAAATAATATTCCAGTTACAGGTAGTACAGATTTAATATTTGTGTGGAAATGTTAAATACTATGTTGTATTGACATGGATATATTATTTGTCTGATGAACTACAACTGTTGGGGTTACCGTTTTGTAAATCTGCTAAAAATGTACAATTTTGTTGTTGAACTTGTAGATAAATGCGTTGACTATTGTTACAATGAAGGAGAATGCAGTATGAATGATAAGAACTACCCGGTATGTGCTTGTCAATCACCCTATGTTGGTGATAGATGTCAAACGCTTGGAGCTGGTAAGTAATTGTTACCTTTCATTGCACCTTTTCTGTCTAGTAACTTCAGTATATTTTCGAAATGATTCTTTCCCTATTCAGTATTCGTCAACTTTGACTTTTTGTCTTCCATCTATTTCATTATTTTACTATATTTCTTTTTAAAATGATGCAAGTATAAAAACTATAATTCCCTCTTGATATGTATCATTATTTAACACTATTTTATCTATTCCCATTTAAATTGATGTTTGTTTTGTAGAAGTTCTGTTTTAACCGAAAACATAGTTTTGAAATAATATCCCTACAGAAATGTCTCCATAATGGTTAAACATATTCTGTACTTTTGTTTGTACCAGTTATGCGTACCATTGCTGAGAAGAGAGTAATTGCTGGTGTGGTTGGTGGAGTATTGGCAGTAGTCATTGTACTTATTGCAATTGGTTACCTGTTTGCCGTCAAGTAAGTCAGTTATGAATTTGAAATCATTCTTACAAATACTACTGTTAGAATTGCTATTTAAATTCTCAGGTTTATTTTATATAGGAAATCACTCCATGAGATTCATAGAGGAAATAATCAGACATTTTCTCCCTAAGAATCCATATTCAAATTGTCCACAAGGTTCCTGTAAAACATTATTCCTTTCCATATTAAAGCTGCATTTGCTGCAATTGGAATGTTTTTTCAAACTGTTTTGCCAGGTACAATAACTTTCTCATAATATCGTACACCATATCACATCACCTGTGAGTAATTTTTTGTAGATATTACACGATAAATCAAATTAAAATTTGTGTCCATATCCAAAAGTCAGTGCCCTCAACAGTCACAATTTCAACCTGTTTCTGTACTGATTATAGATAACATCAATCAATGGTTAACAACTTTCATGAATATATTGTGGTTGTCTGATTGAAAAATGATACCCCAGTTACAACTAGTGCAATTTTAGCATGGCGATACATTCAAAACCAAGCTATCGCTCAAGATTCAAATTTGCCACTACACTACCTGCAAATAATATTGACCACTAATTAATGTCTTTCTATAAGTAATTGACCAATTTTTAGTGAATATATCTTTGGTTACTTGATGAAAAAAATGGCCCAATTGTAGGTAGTGCACGTTTAACTTGCACACCAAATATCTTTGAAACCCTTGTAATAGCAGACTTTTCAATTTGATTTGTTGCCATATGATAAAACACCCTCGACAAACATGTGATATTGAAGTGTCATGATCAGTTGTTTCCCAGTATTCAGTTGCAAGGGAACGAGGAGGATAAGCACTTCTTTCTGTCTGTCTGTGCATTAGTCTTATATTATTATTAACATAGTATACCATTGTTTCACTCGCTGCTCTGAGGCTCGTTTGTCAAATTCAACAAGACTATGTTATTTCTACACATACCATGTGTTTGTACTTCATTTTAAAAAATAAAGTGTCTTCACATTAAATCATTTACCAATCATCTTTAGGTATCTAAAGGGTCAAAAATCAGCTGGGTCACCCCCACCATACAAATCTAATATGATGTTTGACAATGCTATGTATGCGGATAATATAACTACAAAGAAACGACCAGAACCAGAACCAGCTCCAGCTGAGGATGTGTATCATTATAACTACTCTTATGAACGTGATCAGGAGGGACCATCTGGTTCAGGAGCTAATGGACAGGACTTGCCAATACATAATGCTGATGTTAGTGTTGATGTCACACGACCAGGTGGTGTCAGTTTTGGAGGCGCTTCTCCATGAATACCCTGAACTATGGTAAGACCAACATGTGTGTGGGTGTAGCATGAAGTAGATCTCATTTTATCATTTTTTAAATTAAATACCACAAATGATTTTACAAATGATGTTGGTTTGATGTTTCACTCATGTAACATGACATTTACTACACATCCTCAGACAACTTCTAATGCAAAAGAAACAATTACATAGGTGCTGTGCACAGTGTGGATGTAGAAATATTCTAGTTGATATATTTATTATCAGTTAGAAAATAAACAATTGCAGCCATTAAAAATGATCAAGTCCATGTGTAATGTGTTCATTAGAAGCCCGTTTTTACTGCACTGTAAAAGAGTAGCAATGCTTATTAGTGTTCAGTGTGATTGGGCAAAGGATCCTACTGTGTTTCTAATGTCTCTGTTATTGTTAGTCTAGAGTTGAAATATGTCTATCTTTCTGTCAAAACGTAATGTTCCATGTTTGAAATGCCAAACCAACATCATTTTAGTGTCTTACATGTACTCAAATTGAATGTTTGGTCAAAGTCTCAGAACTTATAAAGTGTGCTTGCTTACCTGTAGCCATAGATTATTCCAGTGATTTGTTGCAACACAGAAATTCAATTTTGTTTCTTCTATTTCAGAGCTTTGACGTATGACCTGCTTGACAACTCTGAAGACAATACACAGTATCTGATTTGGAAGAATGTACATATGCCATACTAAATAAAACTGTATTTTCTGGGTTTAAGAATTGACGATTATTGAAATTTATGCTAATAGTTTCGAACTTTTGGCGAAATTACATATCACTTGTTTTTGTATGTGTATAGACAAAACATCTCAAATGTTGTGTATAAACAAAACGATTGTTTTCATTTTGTGAAAACAAAGCAATGATTTCAGATTTACAGTTACTTTAGATTGCTTTATAGTATTTTACATACATAGTGTTATATTTTTCCATGGTTTTTTGTTAAAGATTTAGAAACATTCATCATTCATTTTGTACCAATCAATGGAGTGGAGAAAGACTGCCCTCATAGGCCAAATGTGTGATTCTTTTGTTTTTGTTAGCGTTTTGCGACCGGAAATGTTCAAAGTGACACCTGTTATTAACTCAAGAAACCACACTATATGAATTTGGATTAAATTTGCATACATCAAAGAGATTAATTGACTTTTCTTCAAATAAACTTGAAAGCATAAAATGTAGACTTTGTCGTAGTGCACTACAGGATTACGCATATATTAATAATTTTATATATCCCATCAAAGTATTGTATCACACAATCTAGTATATTGACATAAGAATCAAAACCAGTCAATTCTGTGATTACATAGAAATGATGTCAAATTTTGGGTCTCCAATTATTCACCACCAGTATTAATATTTAAGGTACACAGTTCACAGTTTGGCTTATTTGAAAAACTCAACATCTGTTCAAATCTTTGTCTTGAAGCATTTGGGCCCTGCTAGAATAACGAATTGAAATGTGGGCTTTTAAGAATGTTTCCTTTGAAAACTGAAATAAAACATGAAAGACTGTCAAATTGTGGACTATGTCCCTTTAACTGGGTCAGTTTCTCTTTATAATAAGTATTATATTAATAAATATATTAACCTAATCTCTCAGCATAACATATGTAAATATGGAATTATTATTACCCGATCTGTACTTTTTAACTATGCCAGTACTAATGCACTATAACCTGTGTGTAGCAAACCTCCTGCATCACAGACACTTGTGGGTTTAAGAAAGTTGGTGACATATTGCATGTGTAATGAATGTACTTGGTCGTTGTTACCAAATTCTCACTCAATAAAGTTTCCATTGTATTATGGAAAATTGACCTTTGACCCAAAGTACACCATGAATAAATAATTTGAAGATCTGAACTTCAAACAGCTTACTGCAATCAAAATAAATTTGCTAACATGGTAAACACAAACAGAGGAGGGAAAGATTACAGCAGTTTGAAAATGATTGATTGAAGCTATATAATGTATGCTTCTCCCTGTGAATACCACATCACAGATTGGTTTGTTATATAGAGGCTACAGTGTATTTCTGTACATTATTAATGTATTCAGCATTTCATTATTAAAATAAAGTTTTTGTAGAAGATAATCAGGTGTGTATGTGTTCGTGTATTTAGAAATACAATACAGCACAATAAAACTGCCCAATATTATTTGAAATGGCCATATGGATGAGGATTTGGTATTTATTATGGATATTTATTTTGTAAAACAAGTTAATCATGGCTTCCTACTTGAATAAATCAATGAATTTCGAATGTTGAGTGTTCTGTTGTAATCCGAAGTACTGTACACATCGTGATTTCTTTTTGGCTGTTCCATTTACTGTCATTGTGGGGTTTTTTTTTTGTGAGTGCTCATTACATACATCTAACACAATACCATATGTTTTCGTACTTACGAGTAGCCAACCAGAATCTGTTTTACAACATAACACTCGACATTCGAAATTGAAAGAAAGCGAACCACCAAACAATAACATCGTTGTCTGCGCGCTGTGCTCCTGCTCTTTTTGAACAGCGTGCTCTGAAGTACTGTACCCATATGGTTCAGTGCATTCCGCATTTTCATTGATTGAGTGAATTCACTCAGTGCTTTCGTGTGGCTCGGGAAAACTTGTATTGTGTCATATGTAACGAGCGCTCACAAAAGAACAAACAGTAAACGTAACAGCCAAAACGAAATCGCGACTTGTACACTACATCGGATTTTAATCAGCTTGATCATCGCTTAGAGAATAGACAGACTTAACGAATATCGATGAGAACATATTTACAGTACAGAAGCCCTGAGCAGAGTTGAATACTGTCGTAAAGAGCCGAGTAGAGTAATAAAAAAATCAATGTCTGCACCTGGGCAGGGACAATTAGAAATGTTAAGTTCGTACATCTAAGAACATTACTTGAAAGTGTTGAGACTAGTACATCTTAATGCCCAAAGTGAAAATCAAGTATTTTACATGCCCAAGAGAACAGGTTTGATTCGAACAGTCTTTATTATTATTGTGTCAAAAATAAGCAATAATTCATGCTGGCTTAAGTGGTATTAGCATGTTACGTTGTAAAGTGGTCTTATGTCTGGAGTGCTGATGAGCTGTTTACATCAAGTGAAACTGGGAGGAAACAATTTTAATAGATGCAAGCACGCCATCGTGTAAATATTTTATACTGCGTGTGAATTCGATAACAACAGTTTAATAACAGTCACGCTAAATAAATATAATACCTACGTTTTCTTTGTGAAAATCAACACTCAGATAGGTGCAGGTATATCTTTACATCTAAGTATTATTTATACAAGAAGCCGAGAATGTCACAAATAGTTACAAAAATGTAATTATTTACAGGATTCAATGGCAGATTCTAATTAGACAGCATGAATTGGGACTAATTTCCCCAGTTGCAAATAGATATGCATGTCTGCTATTCTATATTATCAATGACCTGTAAGACACATTCGTTAATCTGACGCCAACCGGTTCATTGCCAGAGTCGGTAATTACCGTATTCATTAAGGAACAGCTAATATAGAAAACCTTATAGCTATAGTTCGAAAATCCACATCAAAGATGTTCAAAATTTAGGCCTAGCGCCACGATGGCGGAAATCTTGAATGGGAAAGGGAGAGTCCATATCCCTGTGTTGGTGTAATGCATAATGGTGAACCTATAAAGACGGTAATAGCAAGAGCTTTCAAACTTTCAAGAGCTTTCAGGGGATATGAATTTACATATGTAAATAATCTTGGGATAACAGATAATAGACACTGAATTAGAAATAGGAAGATATTTCACCGTTAAAAAAATAATAAACATTACAGCAGTTAGAAATGTGTAGGAAGCAATCAGTCTTGTATACTTGTATAACGACATTAAAATTATATATACTTGAAGTATAAAGTATATATTAAGTACATATAAAGTATATATACTTAATATCTCGAACTGCCACATCGACATGCATCCTCTCAAAAATTCAGAATTTCATAATATGGTATAAAATATTAAAAATGATATACTCATGTTGTGATTACTAGAACCATAGGCAAAAACGTTCATACGCTAACCTTACATTCACTATCAACTGATGAACATTGTGTGTAGAAGATGTCTGTCATTGTCATTTGGGTATTACTGTATGTAATTATACAATACTAAAGAAGGTAACCGGTAAGATGTGTTTTAGGAAAGTCATTACATCGTATCATCATGTGCCTTCAGGATCTGTGCTATCCCCACGTGTTCCATTAACTCGTTAATGATTTTCTTTCGCCGTGCATCTATAGTTACTTGTTTTGAATGTGAATTATAACATTTATGTAGCACCCACCAATTTTAAGCTGGCTTATTTGTTTTCAATTATGACGAAATCGGCTTATTTACCACAACACAGATGGTGTCTATTAGCATAAAGGAGATTTCAGACAGCAATATTCGACGTGTTCTGAAAGTATAATGCCTTTGGCGTCTTACAGGATATTATAAGAAATGTTTGGGTGTGCCTGTACTACTAGACTGTCAACACTCGTCTTGACCTTTTTTAATATATCTTTAATACTATTGTTGCCACTGAAATTAATAGAATTAAACATGGTGTGCGCAGTATAGGACGTTCCATAAAGTCAGGACAGACGCTAGATTATATTTTAGGTGTTCGTGTCCTCAGTGAATGAGTAGCGCGCCTTCTGTATAGTACTGTACATGTTTATTGTATGTTATAGGTTATGTATTGCACACAACTAGTATTTAATAAAACATATTTCAGAGGGTTTTGAGGAATACGACAAAAAATAATCTGCGTCTGAATACAGACTATATATCTACATCAAATCAATCAATGTCCAATTCAAAATACTGAAAACATATAAAAACTACAACTGTAAAGATTGTTGCACAACAAACGATTGGTCGGTTGACATTTGTCTGATTTCGAGAGAATTCTTTTTGTGGGTTGTTTTTTATCTCTCTGGGCATGCAATGCAATATTATAAATTCCTACTAGTAGTCACGATATAAACAAGTAAGGCCGAGATGTATACACAACGTCCGTTGAATTACATGTATTGCACGAATAGTACGTTCCCCTGCTATAGGTTTGTTGATGAACGATTGTAAGGTTTAGATATTTCCAAATGGTGTCGATCAACAGAAAGTAGTGTTGAACATATTATGCACATTGTGAATTCAAGCGGGGTGTTGCACCGAAAATATACCTTGATTTCTTATCAGTGAGAGTGCTGCAATTACGAGAGAAGTAAACCTAAGTGTTACTTATAGAAGTAAAGGTGTTCAATACAACGATTAAAGAGAATTTAACGAGGGGTGAGTGTCCATAAAATGCAATATAAGATCTGGTTACTATGGTTTTAGGGTACAGAGACCTGTCCATATCTATCATGAGATGCAAATAAGCAATTTCAAGAACTGACTAAGTTAATTAATGCCATAATTAATGCAGTTACCATGGAAACAAGTGTATTTCTGGCACTGTTTTTTTCGGTTTCATTTATTTCGTTGTCCAATAATACATTACAGCACTTAAAAGCCACAACTTAAAATTGCACTTGCTATGCTAGCGTTGTCACTTGGCTCTGATAAGGAGATATATTTTTGTAATTAGACGCAAATACGCAACATTTACATCAACACATTTCAAATTTCCTCCAACTAAGTGTAACTTTCTACATCAAGATTTACCTTGACTCAGTTTTAGCCACTTCATGGTATTTCCCAAAGCATTGTATACTCTACAGCTCAAAATGTCTCCCCCAATAAGGAAATCTAGCAATTTTACCCATCCTCAACTAAACTGGCGATGCGCACATCCCATATTTAGAGTTCAATGTATTTAGAGTACAATGTACGACAGAGTGTCCTGAAAACATATTCCTAATCACGTGAGTTTGAGAGTGGTATATTATGATATTAAAAGAATTGGATGCCGCGATGCATACAAAAATAATCTTATAATCACACAGCTTCTTTAATAAGTCTTATTCAACATTTTTAGATATTTGTGACATAATATCATAACTAGGCAAAGCCCATAAGCTCGCATAGGGTAGATTCATTTGTGACCGGCTGCTGCTGGGCCAGGGTTGATACACTTGATTTGGGTCATTTTCCAGGGGTATTGACCATCAAATTTTTTTTTATTGAATGACATCTAATTCTCTGACATGGACGAGAAGTAAAGAAAGTCAACACTCTATGCAGTTATTGGTTTCAAAAACTATCATAGCCATTAGATTAATATTGTTCATTTTCAATCAGCCAACTTATCATAGACCCTCCACCAACGTACGTTGGTCATTGGACAAATGTTTTGTTGACATGTTGCCAAACATCACGATTTCTCAATTCAACTCGATGATTTAGGAATGTTACTGTACCAACAAACATAGGAAAGTAGTTATTCTTTTTAGAACATGTAAAAAAATCAATTATCGACAATATAAATGTCAAAACCACAATTCCACAACCCGGAAATTAAACTGCGCTATGTCATCAGTGGTCCTTATCGCGTACCGCCGTGCATCAAACTTCCAAATAGTGTAACAATTTCTCTTTGAGGTACAGTGATGCCTCGATACTCGTTACAATGTTACGATAATCGTGCCAACAGGCCTACTGTTACAATATTGCAATGCATGGTGATGTTATGTCGCCTATGCTATATGACGATACGGTAGCGCGTGGAGAATGTACGTATTTGCACGTAGTATATGGAAGGCGCATGGGTAGTCACTGCGCGCCGCAATGCATACCTGGGAGAACCACCAATTTTTGTTCGCACAAACTTTCGCATAGAGCTTTCGCATAGTAGTCTTCGCATAGTATATACGACGCGCATGCGTACTAGTCAGTGAGCCGCTGCGCGAGCTAATACTCAAAATAAAACTCAAAATTTCACTGCAGATAATTTTACATTTCAAAGAGTGTCAAAAAGACAGTATTAATTACGAATTCATACTTTTAAAAAGCTTACAGCTATAATTAACTACGTTATTCCATAATCCAATGGTAATAGTAATACCTTTACCTTTTAACATCATCTATAAGTCATACGTATACATTATGCATGGGATTTTAATAGGTAAGATACTCGGATATTTTGAATGACACCTCACTTTTTAATAATAGTTAAGTAATATCTTTTTTAAATCATGTTTTGCCATCCTTAATCCAAATAAGTAGGTAGCCAATTAAAATCCACATATTACATGTAGTCAATAATTCAATGCAGAAGTTATACTATATGCAAAACTTATAACATTGTGGTGTTAAAAAACTATTGCCATTTATGTGATACCCTAGCCTAGTTCTAAACTTTATGAGCCAGCAAACCATCTCCACTGATCGATAAAATTACGCTGGCAGTGCAACCACCGCAAAATAAACTTTGTGGTATGTATAATTGAATTCTTTGAGGCCTGATATTGAGTGACTCTTTTAGTTATCTATAGAGCCGTTAAAGTCATGTTGTAAGGGAAATATGTCACGAGGACTCCTGTTGCAGCTGTAGTCACTAAGATCAATACCCAAGGGCTATCGGAATACTCGTAGAAAGTGATCTTGAAATTCAATCTAGAATGGAGTTCATGGTCACACCGTCAACATCAATTTTCTTTTTTCGCGTATTGCTTTTAGAGTCTTGTATCTTAATTGCAGTAAACATTATAACATCGTAGATTTATTTCAGCGATTTGACTAATTCCCTTGGAGTTGTTATTTAAAATAGAAATATGTCACGGTTGTATCACTAGTGATGGCAGTAAGTTGTGAAACATTTATAACCCCTGTTATAGCCATCTGATGCTGGCATACAAAATGAACATAGACACGGGTCTAAATATTATCATATTGAAAGGAATCTCGAATCTTTGCATACACCCAGCAGTATCACTACCGATGGGATGACTGTTATGTACTAAAGCGTATTGTCGATATCAGACACGATACCCCATGTTATGTTTTCCATAGAAATGTAATTTTTGTTGGCGTAAAATGATATTTTAAAAAAAATTATATTCGTCAGTGGGTAAAAAGTATATTGAACTTCAGAGTGGAATTGATGGCATCGAGATATAACCCAAAGTGTATTTGATTTATACGATTGGAGTGTTTTCAGTGAATTCAATCGAGAAGCATTTCCAAACTCTACAACCATTAGATCTGGTTCAGAGGTTAATAAAATGACCCCGATCACAGGCAAATGAATGCAGTTTTCCTCGATAAAGGCATCTGTATGGTACTCATTCGACTATCTAATCAAATCCATTGAACTGTTCCCATGGCACAGTATGCGCTTCGGGATAGATATACTATTAGCAATTTGACTCCAATCAAACGATTAGTGTGTGTATGTTATTAGTGATCACAAATAAGGTAATACGGCCTAGTAATCCACACAATAAAACAATTTTCAACCTTGTCTTTTTTCATGAAAACAAGGGCCATTTATGAAAAGTCTCAGTTTTCCCCTGAGTCAGTCAAAAGTATGGGATCTTGCATACAGAAAATTGAACAATTTGAAAGATAATCTTAATTAAATCGTTTCTTTAAAAAAAGAAAGTTTTTTAATTCGTCAAATTGCTACGTTGTGAACACTGGTGACAGTTTCAAAGGTTAATAGAATTCCACGGCTTTTCAGTACATACTGTCATATATATATATATATATATATATATATATATATATATATATATATATATATATATATATATATATATATATATATATATATATATATATATATATATGACAGTATGTATGTATGTATATACATATATATATATATATATATATATATATATATATATGACAGTATATATATATACATATATGTGTGTGTCTGTGTCTGTGTGTGTGTCTGTGTGTGTGTGTGTGTGTGTGTGTGTTTGCTCGTGCCATCAATTTTAATGTAGTGCAATCTTTTATCGAATCTTCCTCGTAAAATGAAGATAAAACAAACAATACATATGAATCTTGTTTGTTTGTCATAGTAGTGTTAACGTTTGTACAGGAATCTACTGAATTGGGAGCTATATACCACAAAGAAAGTCATTATGACACGATCAGAATTGTAATGAATACTTTTAGGAGCTTAAGACTTTCGTCTAAATCTAGTAATAATGCATCTGATATTGAACTAAATTTGAAGGTAGTTATTCAATGACTGCAGCTACTCTAGATATTAAGCTCATGCTCTAATCGTGTATTCAGTCACTAAACTGCAGTTAGCTACGGTTGGTTACTTTGTGATCTGAACACAACAATGGAAGTGAAATCGTGAGTGACAATCTCATGCGTGAAATGATACTGCAAAGAAGTAAGCGAAATTCCACTTTCAAAATCGACTATACGCATGCCTTTCAAATCGTACCTCTTTTGATGGTAGCCGAGTATTAGTGCTGTACAAGATTTGTGTCACTTAATGCATATGTCCAAAGAAGCGTCACGAACTACATATTTAAGAATCAAAATATTACTAAAGTAGCCAAACTGATCAAATTTTAGAATATAAATATTAGCATATAATCTTTGTAATAACACGATGATAGTGTGCAATTAGATCAATGTGTAAAATAAATCAATTTAGACACCTACTTATGACCCCCCCCCCCCACCGCCATGACTCGAACAAAAGGGTTATCCCTCGACACAAATATGCATGCAATTAGGTTCTGTCAATAATAGTTTTGTTCTAGGTTATGCATAATTTGCATGGATACCCAGAACAATACTGATCACCTATTTACTGCCATAGATAAGTCACACAATTTTTTATTTTTTTAAGATGAGGTCACGAACTAACCAAACAGTTCATTTTGAGTTCAAATGGTTATATTTACTTTAATCATGCAAACTAAGTACCACACTGTACTCTAATACTCTGCACTGTAATATTGATGTGTATATCATGTATACTTTCCAGCTAGCATGACAAACCTCGTACAATCCTTGTAACTAAATCCTTCCAAAACCAGGTTAATGATTTGAAATAGAATGATAAGCTTTTAACTTTACCTTCAGGAAAAATCCAAGGATATTGCGTGATAAGATAAAATAATTCATTGGAAGTCACAGCATTACAAATCAAACGTTTGTAGACAACGATATGAAGAACATACAAATTGAATGAGATAAGGCATTAGTTAGAAAACAGGTAGAAACGGTATTCAGAATAATACAATGATAAATCGCATTACAAATAAAGTCAGACGTGCAATGCTTTAGTTTAAATGATTTTTGTAGTAAAGCTTGAATAGGTAATTTGGATTTAAGTTTTTTACAAACGATTTAAATGACTTTGAAGTAGAAGAGAGTATTCACCATTCTAGTAATAACTGATCATCGAGAATAAGCGAGCAAGATGTTTAAAGAGATAATGATTTATCTCCTCATTCATCAAAACAGATGCATCCGACATTCTATTGCTAAGCTGTCATGGCCACACGGTATCTTTCCCATCTTCATGAAATCTTAAGCCTCGTCTTCCTGCTTCAATCAATGTTTTTAGATAGCAAGTTCTCATCAAGTACTCCAAACCATTGAATGACTCTATATGTCAATCTTTTTTTTGTTTACTTTAATATTTGTGCAGCCTGTTTCCTGTCCATCTGAACATTGCACTCTTTAGATTTACTTTCAAATATTTCTTTGAGATTAACTATTATGGTTTACATGTATGGAGTCGCCAATGTTTAATTAGAACACTCAATTGCCAAGGTTTTTTCTTCAGGGAAACATCATGTCGACAATACAACAGTTAGTTTTCGCGTAACTTTCTAACCAAGCACTTTCTCACGTGCTGAGTAGACATACGCTCTGTTTGTCTCACCAGGTGATCTATATGAATGGAAGAAAAATGTTTATGAGACTGCATTTAATCAGTTTAAAAATTGTCATTGATTTAACATCACTTTTAACTGAAATCACTCTGAATACGTGAGGATTCGGTGTGCACATACGTTCCAGTTAATATTCATCCATTTTCCAATTCAAATTCAAAACAACAGTACATAGCAACCTAGTTACACGAGTTGATATCCTTCGATCATTGTACAATGCAAGGTGTACTAGTCTAGTAGATAGTTGGTTATTTTCGAATATTCTCACAGACATAGTCATTGATATTAACATTGTCAACTATAAATTATGTACAGAAAACATTTACAAACGACTTGCAATTGACTCTACTCTAAAATGACATTTACAAGGCAAATGGTTTATTTATAAGGTAAGAAATCCTGTCCGAAGGTAACTATCTCAGATGTACGTACAGTTAGTCGTTGGGTATATAAAGATGTGTGGATGCCATCTGCAATGTAAAGTATCTCTGACCTTTCTGTCCACAAAATGTAAAGGTTGTCTTTGCCCCCTTTTAAGTTTAATTCATCATTTCGGGCTCTTGACTATCATTTCTATTTCATGTCTTGAGATACGTTTTACGTAACATGTCAGAAGGATAAACTCTATAGATAACAAACATCTCATTTTTAAAAAAAATTATATGGTGCACCAATCTCTTTATTATGTTTTGTGAGTAAATTCATAAAGTGTATTATAAAACACACCAAATTGTCCATCACTATCAAGCTAGGTGTTGAATATTGTTAAAGTATATGACTACACAACCGAGTTTGACTGTTTAACCTTGAAGACAAAGGTCAAGGTCAAAGGTAAAATTCTAAGATGAAAGTTCGACTTTGTTAACATGGGTGTATACATTTGAATTGAGTCCATATTTTACACTGATATCATATTATGAAGCAAAATGTGAATTCTTCTGGCAAATATGGAGATTTTTAGAAAATCAGTAGATTCAGTCATCATTGTCCCATGAATAATGAAGAATGTTACGATATTTATTGGCATTGCGAACAGACTGAATCAGTAACATGGAATAACAAGCGTGGATTATAGTCAAGATGAGAAGATAGAAAGTTGGTGAAGCCAAACCAGAATATGACACTCAACTACACGGAGCTATCAACACAGCGGTGAACATTTGATTGCGCTATTGACATTGCGTTGTCTCGTGACCTCATAAGTAATCCCATAACCCCGAGAAATAAGCAAGAAACAGAAACACCCCATGAGAAATATATCACGAAATCAATATTGCGCATGCGCAGTTAATAGAATTCTATGCAGTGGTGTCGTCTGCAGCTCCGCAGGTCAATGTCTGACCGGTAGGTTTAAATGGAAGCATGATTTTGTGCTCAAGGTACTCCAAAACGTACATTGCAGGTTGTTCAACACTTTCGAACCAGAGCCTGACATTTCTGAAGCACCGGAGCCAGAAACAGAACCAGAAGCGAAGCCTGAACCTGTACCTCAACCAGAAGTGTGACGTGCACGATAACCGCAAGGTGTTTTGCAAGCAGAAGCAGACGTCATCCATGATGCCTGAACCTGACATGAAGACATGATACAAACAGTCAAGAAACAAGCAAAAGGTAAACCTTTCACAATAAGGCAAAATAAAAAAAAAGGTTTTTTTTCCCGATAACATGACTTCAGAAAATTGTTATATTCACTGAGGCTAGGCTCAGAACGTCACGCACGGCTTATTCAAGTTATTGCCACTTTTTATGTAACATTGTAACTTTATTTACAATTAGAATGTTGACATATAGAATATACATGTCATGTATGGTGATGGCATTGTCGAACTCGTGTATAATTCATTAGATATTAATGTATATAGATCATATCATTACAAAAATAGGGTAGTTCGGTCGGAAATTTATTTAATTTTTTCTTCTAATTTTTAAAATTATTTCGACATTTTAAGCAGAAAAATAATAGCAAGGCAAGATGGCGACAAGTGTTGCATTGTGGTATAGAACAAAGTAAATCCAAAATCAACCACTAGAGGGCTCCCTATAGCCACCTAGCAATTAAACATATTTATTGCTTCACTAGCATCAAGTTAAAGTAAGTAGACAAACATGTTAAGTTTATGCAGACTCTACTATTAAAGTCTAAAAGACATGGTTTCCCTATATTTAGCACAACTGAACTAAGGTTTATATTTTTTAGTAGTGCTATTACTAATCTTGATGCTAGACCCCTAGGGCTATTCTGCCACTGTGAAGGCAACCAAAAATCACTACTGAGGGGCTGCGCTTAGCTCAAAGTGGTCTAGCAAAAGTTGAGAAATTCCATCGAGCTAATTTTCATGTTGTGATGGGCTCGGCAATGTATTTATCCATTCAATAACCAATGACTTCTAGGATATGCATATTAAGGAGACGGCTCACAACAAACCAAACATTAGGTTGTTACAAAGCAGTGTACATCCATGTACTGTATAGAGTTACAGATTATTCACAGCATATCATTGAAAGAGGCAAAATTATAGTAGTTTAGTTCCTATACGGTATCGTTATGATTTACACCTAGTCTGTATTTGCAATTTACATGTTTTGTAACACCTCCAGTCACGTACTAGTATGTCAAAGTCGTTACTCTAGAAGTCCTGAGATGCATGAGATGCAATTTAAAATTCATCAACTGTTACAGAAGTATTGTGACCAACGAGTATCTTTCCTTTGGGTTGAAGTGATTAAAAAAAATAAAATGTCAAATCAAATCAAATCCTGACCTACATGTACCTACCCTATTTTCTGAAGTCATGTTATCAGAAGCAAATATTTTTTTTATTTTTGCCTAATGATCGACAATTCATAAAAGAGCAATGAATGGACATATGAGATACATTTGAAGATGGGTGCGTAATGGAGAAAGAGTTACTTGGTATTCTTCTGTTTGTTATGCATTCAATTGTGAGCAATTACTGTTCAGGAGTTTGAATGATAGGAATCTTGACAACATTGTTGTTGGAATCAATGAATGGTTGTCATTCTGTTGGTATAGTAACCGTACTATGCAAGAGGAATTTTAGTTTAGATTTCTAGTTAATTATTTGTGACGACAATAAGATGACATTTTATGCAGAAATATTAACATGTACAAGAACAAATATTCAATAGAAAACAACTTAAGTTTGAGTCATTAGGCATCCATACAACAATACATTTAATTTCTAGAACGAAATGAGGTTACACTCTTATTACACTACAAATAAGGAAAATGTCTAATTGGACTCTACATAAAAGTAAAAGTCACAATATTGATAACTACAAACGCTTCACGCCTCAAACATCTTCTTTACAGAAAACCACTACATTGGATTGTAATATAACACTGCTTGGTGTCAACTGTCTACACTTTAAACGATCCCTTTGTGTATACCATGACAACGACGTCTCAATCAATGATATTTGATGACTTTAATGGCAGTTTATGGAGGAGTAAGGAGCCAGTGATGTGTCATTTACAGAACAAGGTATTCATTTATTCTTTATCAGTTCAATTCGATCTCTTTACGGAAGAACGGTCAATAGTAGACGTGTATTCTCGAGCCACACAATAGCGCTGAGTGAATTCACTCAAACAATGAAAACATGTAATGCGCCGAAACATACAGGTACAGTACTTCAGAGTGCGCTGATCAAAAAGAAAACAAGCACAGAGCAAAGACAACGGTGTTATTGTTACTTTTTGGTAGTTTTGAACATTGCGTGTTATATTGTAAGATGGATTCTGGTTGGCTACTTGTAAGTACGAGATTGGGTTCAGGAAAACCTATGGTATTGTGTCAAATGTATGTAATGAGCACTCACAAAAGAACAAAGGACAGCAAACGTAACAGACAAATTTTAATCTTATTGACTTGTATTCAACTAGACGCTGTCTTAAATATGGTCATATAGATGTGGATTGGGTATTCATTTTTATCATGACTTCCTACTTGAGAAATCAATGTGAAACAACATATGGCAAGTCCTTGTTTGTATTAAACTCAATAACTAACAAAAGATTAATATATGTGCAAAATGTTTGTAAAATAACAAACTATTTCTTAGCTTTTTCAATGTATTGAGTTACAAACACAGTTGCAGATAGCAGGTTTAAAGATATTCACAGGTAAATAATTCAGGAAGTGCAAAATTTATTTACTTTAATTGTGAATGATGATGCTTTGACTAAGAGATGTGGATCCTGGTAACTGCTGTAACCTTTATTGTTTTATATGACATACTGGTACAGAGGGTTTTCATTTAACCAGTTGAGTCGACTCTAGTCTTACCTAACCAAAATTTTAAAGATTGTAAAATATTTTAAGATTATGAGATGAAAGAAATCTCCGAAAGGGACTAGTGCAAGTCTTAATAGAGAAATGGAGACATTATGTTACTAACTGAGGATGGTTCTTTGCCTAGTAAAATTGGCATAAACTCAATATTGGTGGCCATGAGTCTTTGTCTCTCAGCTTTGAGTTTGTTTCATTTCCCAAGTATGTACATTCAGTTGTAAACACCAGTACTAGTTTGCATAATTTTAGGATGATATAAGTATGTACACTAGGTATTGATCAGGTTTCTGTGTTTTCCAAATTTCCATATGAAATTAATAATAAAAACACAATCAATGTAATACAATTCCAAGTTAACTTTCAGATATCTTCACTGTATGCTGGCTAGGATATATTTTGACATGTGCATCGTGTAACACATGAGTAAATACTAATGGGTTGTGTTAAGACCATGATCAGAAATATACAATGTATACTAGTCGTAACCAGTACTCTGTCTTGCATGTATTTCGCTATTTACTTGTAGCCAAGACACTGTGTAATTCATGTGACATTTTAAGTACAGGGCTTTTACTTTCATTTATTTTGTAATTCGAGCATGCTTACACAGTGGCAGATTCATTTCCTTCTCGATTTTAACAAAGAATAGTTTAGATATATCTGGAACAAAATAATAACGAAAAGTTACAGCCTTTCATTGCTGTGGAAATCACATCAAACACACCGCATATATATTATATGTGGAAAAGTTGAACTGAATTATGTTGGTTTAATACATTAAAAAAAGGTTAAAGGAACCATGCTGAGTTGCAAGGTTAATAAGAAATTCCCAAGCTGAAGTAATATGATATGATACAAATTGAGACCACCTCTTGACACAAGTATCCAATTATTCATAATATCTGGTTATTAGTGTGATGAATTGATATCTTCAAAAAACCCGCTATTTTCCAACCCACTACACCGATAAATGCTTCAGAGTTTTTCATTTCAATTGACGAGATTGAATGTTAACTTTTATACCCAATAGTAATACACACAAGACTCCTTTGATAATAAATATCAAATTCACATTTTGAGGGAGCTTCACAATATCTTTTATATAATTGTTTGCAACAATCTGATGCCATGCATGAGAAACTCAACTGTTCGATCGTCCCCTTGAATTTATTATTGTACATGATTTTGAACATTTCTGGATATAAAATACCTGCTGTATATTTTTTCTACTTGACAAATATAGCTATAATGAACATATTTGATATAGTCAGATCAGGGATTCGTATTATACATGTACCAAGACCTTATATTCTTCTATGGATCTTGTGATATGATTATTTCAAGTCATACACTTCGACTTACTCTACTAATCATTCAAATTCCCCATAGTTCTATTTCTCAGAAGCACATCTACATTTCGTGCAACTTACACAAATGTACATTAGTATAACTTTATTTCTCATTTAAACCATAGTTGTCGATGAAATACAATAATTCGCAATTTCAGTGGTGTACTTTGTATATCTCTCACAAACACATGAAAATCATTGTAGATGCCAAGCGAAACTATTTCATATATCTTCCGTACAGGGAGTAGCCAAATCTGACATTTTCCTATATGGATAATTATTTATAATGAAGGGGTATTTCTAAGAGTATAGAAAGTCTGTTAACCGTTCTTTTTTGGCATCTGATAATTTAAAAGGAAGCTCAAATAATGTTTCAAAAAGCAGAATATGACATGGAATGCTTGGTTAATATATGCCTATTATGACAACTGGAAATGCAACAAAGAATAATGCACAAAACGTGATTCAGGTATTAACAATCCTGATACACCAATGTTATCTCTCTCACCTTAAACTGTCTCGCATTAAGCTGTCACTCAAGTTTAGCATACAGTGTACTAAGAGTTGTACATCAGACTTAATCCTATGTTAGGAATCACAGATATAAACCAAAAGATCAAGAGGTTAAGCCTCTGTAAACCAATGTGTCAAAGAATAATTGATCAGCTGTAAAAACAGTAATTTAAAAGTGCTTATACTATGCCTTACACTGTACAGATCGCAGGGGAAAATAGTTAAAATTCCTAGAGATGAACATGTAAATGCACGTTTATTCCCCTCTTTCACTTATCTCATATGATAACATGGAGGAAAGGATCTCAAATTCTATCTACATTGAATACATTAAAGTGGCACAAGCTACATGATTATAAACCTATTACTGAAGTGAAAATATACACTAACTTACATAAAACCTCAATTAAACTATTATAAATTATCAGATGCCAAAAAAGAACAGTTCACAGACTAAATAAAGCTGCCTTACTTTTCAAAAAAGCAGGTCTAAACGTTACACTTACAGTAGAATCTGATCATCGAAAGGCACTGAATATTTCATAATAACCTCGTCCTTCAAGTGGCATTAAGTTTGTCTATGTTTGGTCTTTTGAGATGAGTATGCATTCAAGTGATGAAAGAGACATAAATAATTTATGGGAGAACGGGCACACCGAAGGCTTAATTCTTATCACCCTTAGGCATTAACGAAAGAGTGAACATGGCTATATCATGAAATGCGATATATCCTTTTGATGCGAAGATGAATGACTGTACATTGAATCTTAAGATTAATCAATGATTTTTTTTAAACTCCTTAAATTTTGCATATATTCATTTTAGCGAGATAATAGTTATCCTGGCAATAGTTTACACTAATGTGTTCTCAGCCATTTTTAATCAATATAGATAATTATGTATACTAAAAAGAATCATTTTAGTTGATATTTTTGACTAGTTTGTGTTTCAGAGTTGCTTGGCTAGTCAATTCACTGGACATTTGTATAAAATCTACAAGTAATCTTGCCTTTGAGGAAGATACATCATCACTTTCTCTTAAATCTACAAGTAAGAGAAAGGGTTGATGTATCTTCCTCAAAGGCAAGATTATAACATTTGTACTTCTTTAAGGATAATACTAAGATAAGCCTATTTCAGTTTTTTAGAGAGAGATAATTCTATATCATCACAAAACCAACCATGAAATATTTATTTTCTGATGAGATATAATTTTAATTATCGTTCTAATCTAAGTAAGATTGTATAATGCCTAAGAACTACATGATATATCTGAATCTTGCAAATACATTTACTGCTATAAATGATTGTGGTTCATAATGGATTCACTTTACTTACATGTGTATATATTAAGGGTTGTAATTTCATCTGTGATGTCTTACATGCAAATAGTCTTGTATCAGTTTCATTACAACTTTAATTCTTAAGTTTTCATGTTTAAGATAATAATCTTAGATTACAGTTTTTACATGGTACTAGCACAGCATCAAAATACCTCAAGGGGACTTTCCCATGTACACAATACCAAACTCCAAGTAATTCTACTTACACACCAAAGGTTTTAAGATAGAATTCATACTGACCTTGTAATCATTAAGCTGATACAGTAGCTTTGTACCACCACCACCATGCACAATTTTTTGTATAATTGTTTATAGACGGAACTAAGCAAAGCCTTAATAACATCATATTTATTCAGAAGTTAGCGACACTGTGTACTTTACTGTACTATTTCCATTATTTTTTATGATATAGCAGGTAAAGCACATCTGCTAGACCTCACATAACCTTACCATTGATTGATAGTAATTCAAATTGTCACATGCATATAAAATAATTCAAATTAGTGACACTTCTTATATCAAAGGTACTTCTTTGACAACTCATTAAAATCATTCTCTCTCTCAAGTCTTAGATCATCTAATGTAACAAACGAGTCTACTATTGATTCAGCACGTAAACAAATACATTGAGTAGTTTACCAAGTACAAACGATCAGAGAGTATAACGCCAACAAATCAAAAAAATTAAGTATCTGTAAGCAGGCCAAAGCAATTAAATTGTATGGTTTGTGCTCTCTCTAAGAAATAATAATGAAAAGTATGTGGTAGTAGATATGAAAACCCATTGGTTTCTGTTTGAACCAATTTGCCTTTATGCAGCACTTTAATGACACCTAAATAAATATACTGTCATAACACTAGGTATGGGTCTCTTTGGTACCTTAGACATATTTCTTATGGTTTGGATATTGTTTATCATGGGTATACATTTGATGCTTCCTGCCCATCTTCTTAATTTGTAATCCAGCTGTTAATGTGTTCCTATACAATGGACATTGCCATTACAAGAAATATCTACCTGGCAAGTTTAGCATGTAACAATCAAAGACTGAGAAATATGAAAGAAATCTGTTTAAATGACCAAGTGAATGCAGAAAGGTCCTTGCCCATGTACAACTCAAAACTATTAAAGTTGCACTAGCTACAACTGGGATAGATTTTTATAAAGTAACCAAAGATGCAAATGTATACATAATGTAGTCACTACAAATTGGCCAGTTATTTATTAAAAGTCATTGTATCTGTTAATTACCATAAGACAGTAATTACAGGAAGTTCTTGAACCCTAAATGTTCATCATCAGCTTGCTAGATCAAATGATTTACAAAGATTATAATGCGCAAGCAGTTCAAAGATTTTAGTATTGAGCTTTTGATCTGTCTTGGTCAAATTTCATTGTTACAGCTGACCACTAGGTATAAATCAGGAATTCTTTACTTCTATGGAAATCTTGGCTGGTGAGGTAGTGTTAAGGGCTGTTGTGTCACTATAGATCCATGCCAGGGGTAATAATTGTAAAGCACTTTGAGCACAAAGTGGGAAACACTATATAAAAACCAACATAAATTATTATTTAGATAGTCATGTAAAATCTATAACCATACCTTAAGCAGTGAGATACAGTGTCAAAGATTTACTAATGTAGTATCAAGGTTGTACAATATAATAAATCCCCCGGTATGAAATGTCAATCATACATGTACATGTCTTTTGGAGGAAGGAAAGTTAATTATTTATAAGGCACTCCGAGCAAAAGATGGATTTTAAAACGAACATTTCATATTTGTAATAGCCAAGAGGCTGTGATTTGACGTTTTTATTGGGAATGCAGAATTCTTTGGAGAAATGTTGACCTATTTTTAAATGAATGATTCTCAGTAAATAATTAATTTCAGTGAGGTAATTATGTGCATTTTATTTTTTAGTGTCATATTTCCTTTCTCGCATTCACCCAAAATTTATGTATGTTAGGGTGAAAACAAGATTTTCGTCATAGCTATTCATCATTCTCTGAAAAAGTGTAACTAAAAATTTGACAATTAAGAAACTCCAGCACCATTATGTTTCTGGCATTTTAGTATTTCTTTGATGTCAAATATTAATTCAACAACATTATGTGTGCCTATCATCTCTTGTTCCTTTGCAATATGACCGTGATAGTGAGGTACTATAAATCTAAAATCTGTAAAAAAAAAAAAAAAAAAAAAAAAAAAAATTGTGAGCAAAATATCCTGAAGTGGGAAACTTGTTCACATCTATTAATTTAAGGTGTGTTGTGGGCATTCAATTTTAATCAAAAAAAGATGGACATTCAAAAGTAGACTTGCTGTATTAGTGTTGACATATGGTCGTAAATGTCAAACTGTATTTTCAAAATTTTCAAAATAGTGCCAATGGCGTTGTACCTCAACTGTACATTTAAAGAAAAAATTATCCACATGCTGATCGATGCTAGGTATAGGTGTTCATTTGCTGAATGATTATCCAGTTGCCTATCCAGTCCTGTTGTTATCTTTCAGTATACACGATCATTTGGCTGTTGCTATGGGCATGGTCATGTTGCTAGACATATATGCACACATTTTTTTGAATGTTCATTCACTTTATATTAATCCATATTGTTATCTTTGCAATATATGTGATAATTTGGCTTTTGCTATTGGCATGGTCTTGTTGCTAGGCATATTTGCATACACTTTTTGAATGTTTGTTCCCTTGTCTAAGAATCCCCGTTATCTTTGTGAAATACACCATCTTTAGGCTGTTGCTATAGGCATGGTCATAGTTGCTAGGGATATTTGCATACATTTTTTTTGAACGTTTACTCACTTGCCTACCAGATAATGTTATTTGAGCAAAATATACTGGCATCTGGTTGTTGCTAAGGGTGTGGTCATGGTTGCTAGGGCCAATTGTGTCAAAATGTTTTAAACAAAATCGACACTTCTCATCAAATTTCAGTCTCATTGGCCAAAGACACCACATCACTATTAAAATAGACATGGTGTGTATTCATTGTATGATTAGTTCAATTCTGTGTTAATTTTGTGATGAAATTGAGTGAAATAAAACTCAGCGCCAGCATGTCCTTAATCCTTAACTGCTGACATTTTTCATTTTATTAACTAAAGTGTGATTGCATGTAACAGATATTTGGGTCACTTATCGTGATTGAATACCAAATCCTATCCATGCATGCATTCAAACAGGAAATTAAGACCTATCAGTAAATCTCAATAAAGGGTCATCCTTATTTTGACAGATGTTTAGATAGTGTACATGTTTAGGGTATAATACGAAGAAGAATTTTTCAAATTGAATGTAATTATTTTTGTTCTCACACAAACCGGTCAAAGTTGAAGTTGCAGGGAAGGATAAACAAAATTTTGTACACCATACTCTACCTGTTCCGTGCCCAATACTGGTTAACGAACAGTGAGCCCTATACAATACATAACAAACAAGAAGATATTAAAATATTTTTGCTTAGTTGCTTGTTATGTTAAACTGAAAGTATTGTCTAAAAACAATTAATGGGTACATGAAGAATAGGCATAAAATAATTTATTTAACACCTATTTAAATCATAACAAAGTACATCTCAATAGTTTTTTCATTGACTATATTAATGACATCATGCAAAAACATAAACAGAACACCACCACTAATGGTAGATTCAACAGGTTCCATCAGGTGCTAATGCACTGAAATGGTGTCTGTAAATGAAAGATTAATAAATAAATATAAATAGATAGTAAAACCATTTGCGTGAATGTAGATAATAATAATATAATAATAATAATAACTTTATTGCCACATATAAACTTAAAAAGTTTACAATGGAAGTCGGTGTGGTTTCGCAGTCAAAACACAAAATATACAAAAACTAGGATATAATACAATGACAGACATATAAAAAGGCCATGACTAAAAAATGTTCTGATTTAATAAGTACCTGCTAAAAATGTATATCATGCTCTGTTTAGTGTGCGTATGGCCATGGGGTAGAAACTTTTACTGAAACGATTTGTACGCGATTTAATTGCTCTATACCATGACCCAGAAGGCAGTAATTCAAACATATTGTGTGCAGGGTGAAATTCATCTTTGATTATTGATTTTGATTTCCTCATTGTGCGATCGATAAAGAGTGATTCAAGTGAAGGAAGGTCTGCCCCAATAATTGAAGATGCGGTTTTAACAACACTGTTTAGCTTATCATGGTCTCTACTACTAATATTGCAATACCAGACAGTGAACGAGAATGTGAGACTACTGCACCGTAAAATTTGACCATGATCGTTTTGCTGACACCGAAACTCTTTAGGCGACGGAGAAAGAAAAAACGCTGACGGGCTTTCTTTACGACGTTATCTACATGCATTCCCCACTTAAGATCATCTGAAATAAGTGTACCAAGAAACTTATTAAACATTTCAACAATCTCGACCTGTTTACCGTGAACCGATAGTGGAATGTGTTCCATACTGTGTTTTCTAAAGTCTACAATTATTTCCTTGGTCTTGTCAATTCCGGTGCATGTTGTGTTTTCAGGTACATATACAGTATTCTAAACAAGGAAATAGTAAGTGATCAATAGTTGAATTACTGATGGAATTGACATAAAAATACTTCTACATGCATTCTCTTTTGATGATTTTCATGTACAGCTTGTGAAGACCTCCCTGTACTACACTTGTAGTGCTTGATTCATCGATTCCAACAGGTTCAAAATCCCAACGGTTATGTTAACTCCCTAGTTTAATTTAGTTATCGTTTCATGAATAGTTCACAGTGCATGCTATATTCGGAATATCCGGTATTTAAGCATTACAGCAAAGTCAAATAAGCTAGACTAAAGACATTAAATACGTACAGGAAATCACACCACTTTCTGTTTGTAAAAGCAACTTTACCTTTTATATGCTACAAGGCAGTGTCATATATTCAGGCACGACTAGAATATTGATTTATCTACACCAATGCGGTTAACTATTATTGCCAAAACTACCCTGTCCTGTCTTATGTTACCTATGTAAGCTACCCTGTCTTATGTAACCTATATGTTAGTCCTGCTTGCAGACGGTGCACAGGTCTATATTACTGACACAACCCTAAACACCGTCCTGCAAAGAGTACATGTATTATGACACCACAAGCAAAATGTATGTGCACCAATTGCAAGAGAATTGCCTACCCAATGATCAAATATTAGCAATCGATCGAATATCTACGCCTTTTCCATTCCTCTGACGGTAGTATTCCCTGCTCAGATCACAAAAAGCATCGAAATCGGACCTTTTCAAGTTCAAACTGAAACATTCAAATAACCCTCGTTAACACCGCCATATTTGATATCCTTGAGTGAGATGAATAATTACCCAGAAACACTTGCGCCGACATACGTAAGGAGCTGCGATTCAATTTACGGTAGAACTTGAAAAGTTCTGATTTCAAGAGTTTTGGTAACCCGCAATGGAATTTTTGCAGTCAAGATGAGGTAAACAGACTAAATAATCGATTTATTGCTAACATTTGACCACTGGGCGATTTTATTCCTTAGGTACCGGCATTTTTAGTAAGCCTGTGTTTCACGGCTGGCTCTTTGCAGGACGGAAGTTACCCAGTATATATAAAATAAGCTACCCTATTGAATATTGTTTTGTGTATTAACCTATGTAAACTATGCTATCTTATGTAAAGATACATGTGTTCGAGAATGAAATGCAGCATCTCAGTTGAGTTTAATGAACTTTGATGGACATTTGAATGAATGTTGTCGTAATCTTCTTTAACAGTTGTATTTTTCCTCATGTACTACCCTGTTTTTGTTGTAACATAAAGAATATTTTATTTATCATATTGCATTCACAGAACAAGATAATTTCAAAAAAAATATGATATTAAGAAGCTTAACTTGGAGAAATGAACTTTTCATTGAACCTTGTTTTAATGTAAAGTCGAAAAATAATCTCCTTATGCTTTTTAAATGTCAAATGTGATGTTTAGCCATCTTCTTGATAGTGTACCTATAAGTATAAGCACGATCACACGATGTCGACAGTACAAGCATGTATGAATGATAGATGTCCATCAGGAAAATTGTATACATATTGGCAGCTTTTCACTGTCGGATGTCCTCACGTTTTTGTAGGGAAAATCTGCAGGGAGTAATCTAGTGTCTCTATACTATTAGATTGAACTCAGCAGGAAGGATTTTAACTTAGTTATTAACTTCTCAATACATCCACAGCATCACTGTATTTATTTATTTCACATTGAAGTAACTCAGCCTCAGCGTCATCTGTATCTGTACTATTTTGCAATTTATGAAATACGAGAATGTGTTCATTCATCATACTCTTTGCACTGTCAAACTGTTTGTTTTAAAGCTTTATCAAATGTAACTCTCTGTTCATTTTCTTCATTTCAAATGTTGTATACTACACATGGAAGAAATATAGTACTTTCCTTTATTTAAATATTTGGGTTGAGATTTTATTTTACAATAATAATTATGGTTTATCCCCAAAAGTGACCTAAAAAGTGACCTAATGGTCAAATTACGATTGTTACATTACTTTTTAAAACACATAAAGGACTAACACACTGCAGGTAACTAAAAAAATGTGGTAACATTACAATTAAAAAAACAAATTACAATGACGAGACACACTAGAGACAATGACTATTTCGCAACAAATTGACACAGTAAATAACTGGACGGAGTTCTTTCTGTTTAGTTCTTACTTTAAAGTTCCTAACATTACGATTTCTTGCTGGGTAATTGTGATCTTTAAGTGCTGGAACGTGGTGATTGAGTTTATGGTCTGGTTTTAACACTTGAGAAGCAAACTTGCAACAGATATTCTGACGTCGAATCTCTAAGGACTCTAAGTTCAGACATAATTGTGATTCCTTATAGATACTAAAAGGATAAATGATTCTGAAAGCTCACTTTTGAATGCTTTCTATCTGAGATCTTTGTTTTTCCATTAAGCTTCCTTGCCAAACAATACATGCATATTCTAACGTTGAACGAACTAAGGACACATAAATATGTTTCAGATCCTCTGCAGTCATGCCAAATCTACTAAATACACGTAACATATCATGTAATATATGTATTTTCAGATGTTATTTTCAGTCCGTCGATGGTTTTTCTTCTTGATGATTATTATTGCACTAATTATTATTGTCATTTCTGTAAGGGTACATGTCATGTAGTATTATCGATTTTACAAATATCATATCATTGAAACGATAAACGTGACTGTTATGATGTGAAATGAGGCATTTAACAAGTATTCTGATTGAGCTGATCATGCTGGGCTTGAAATTAACTTTTTACTTTGGTAGTTCTGTGGGCTACCAATTTCAGAAATTGGGAATTCAGAAATTGGTAGCCCAAGACCTGTAGTCCCATAAAAAATAATTAAAAAAAACATTAAACTTTCAAGTTTCAGAAGACATATTTCAATCGTTTCACCTTTCATACCAATCTGATTAAAATCTGATGTGGAGAAAGCGGATAGCTGTCTTCATTTAACCAGGGTCCTCTATTTCCATCATTTTGTGTCGTTGTTTGTTTGGGATGATCGCTGCCTTCCCACATTTAACCTTATATAGAAAATCTTGTTTTATATTGTCTTTAACATTCTATTGTCACATGTTTATAGCAAGAAGGTTTAATACAATTGCCAAATTTAGATAAATGTCTGTAGATGAACGCTAATAGTGACACTGCTACATTTATTTATCTGTGTCTTTTTATTTAACATTTATTTCATGTGCTAAACCTTCTGTATTGGTTAACCATATGAAGATATACTATGGATAGTGTACGTATGTCAGTACTTGTTATCCAAAGTTGTAACATTATATCTACCACAATGCAACTTTCAAGTCATGGAATGCTCAAAAAGTCACAACTGAAAATGGCTTTCACATTGACCAATCTATCAGCATCCCCAGAGACTTTATCGACATTTCTATCTAAATGTTGCAATAAATTTCGACGAATATATGAACCAGGTCTCTCTTATTTCAAAATAACCGAACAAGATTAAATAATAGATCGACCAGATTTGACAAGGGAATAATATACTTTAAGATGCTTAACTTTGTCATTGCTTATAAATCATTCCTCTAATGATAATTGTACTATTTGAATTCCTATTTACGTATGTATGTATGTATGTATATATATATATATATATATATATATATATATATGCATGTTGGTCTGTCTGGCAGGCCAGCTTTCTGTGCCTGTTAATAGCCTGTATTGTATATCCTGCCCATCACACCAATCCACACTCTTCTTGACCTAGAACACAACTTAACAATGTTAACACAATGAGACACATATTGATGAAGGCAATCGCACACAAATATGTAAATGTAAGAATAGACATCATATACATTCACTTGGAAATTACATTGCGTAATAATCATCAACCTTTACAAGGAGGATGGTTGACTGTTGGAGTCGAATGGTATGAATTTGCAGTGGTTGCAGAAAATCTAAAAATGTCAAATCTCTTTGCATGAAAGGAACTATGCATTAGCAGTGTCAGCAGCTGTGTTTGATCAGTGTTTAATACTAGTTAGTAAGAATGCCGATACATTAAAGTGTGGTGACACATACTCAATAAAACTGACATATCTTAGTAGATTCAATAACCATAACAGTTATGACTTCAAAAATCAAAATCATGTGCAGTGACGTGTATATCGTGATAGTACACTTACACATGCCCACACTAACGATTGATGGACAGTTGAATGAGATACTATTTACCAGCAAATGATGTATCTGCTATGTCTTTTATCGACACACACATGCTTATTCAGTGCCAAATATTTGCATGGCAGCGAAATATGGATGACTGAAATAATGTGAAGGTAATTAACTGCATATCAGAATGATATAAATACCTTATTGTTCGAGCTTGTGTATGTGTCTCTTAAGAATTTTCTCTATTTAAATCACTACACGACAAACTCAACAGGCTTGCTAATACAACCCCCAAAAAACACAAACAACAAACCAAACAAACAAACAACAACAACAAACAAAACAAAACACTAGGTTCATTTGCTTAAATGAAGTACTAAGTAAGCTACGGAAAGATTTCATGCAAAGAAAAAATTTGGTGAAAACAACAGAACAACAGTACTGATACAAAGACAACAATGTTGCCTTTGATGTAGGTTCACACATTGCTTTTATCAGTTCATCTACATCTGTGGAGTTATAATGTAACAACAGTAATAGCCGTACTCAGTGTTATAACTTGTAGTGATCTATATCAGTAAAGTTGAACAGTGTCATGGGATCCGGGCTACTGTGGTGTCTAATTGCTTTGCTGAGTTACCGGCACTATTACATGGTATATGTCTTTGTATGAACCATTGTCTCATTCCTGCTTGCCATGAACAAGCAAATGCTTTTTCTCGCGGGTTGTAATTCAAATTAAAAATATGATTTAATAATTGATATATCATACATTTAATTTGTAAGTATATAATTATATATTTCCACTAAATGTCTATTTGATACTTTGACAAGGTACCAAAGTAAAGATCGATTCCATGTATGTATCACAAAGTGATGTATGGGAGTATTAAACATAATCGTGTATGACATACATGTACTCTTATTATTTTACAAGAAAGAACAGCTGTCCCAACAGCTACCTTTATGAGAACTTATATACATATTTGGCCAGAGTGACTCGTATAAAGCTAGCTAATTCAAGTTTTCTGATACTTAGTTTTAATAAACCATTGCATTCTCACATTTCATTCACCTTGCTACAAACCATGCAAAATGCAAAAACACCACTGGCATTGTGGTAGATTCAATCAAACAGAGAATTCATTATGTGTATTGATGTGGAGGGATGACCATCACTTATTGATTTTATCCACAAAGTGGCCCCAATTAGTTAAATAATGTATTCCACCTTGAATTATGAATAAGTCTGATTGAATACTATATGTACACCCACCATGAAGATTCTATCTAGCTTAGTTCCCAAAATCAGAACTAAAATAATCGGATTGCCATAGTTCTGATTTGAAGGTCATATAGACATATAATTTAGGATTATCTTTAGGAAATTTGAAACTATTGCTGCTAAATGTAAAAATAAAAGAGTACATTTCTTCAAATCTTTGGTTGTGAACAGCTGGTGCAGTTTCAAAATCAGCCTCTGGCAGATTTGACATAAAGTCTATGCAAGTCTAAGCATCGTGTCGTGATGCTAATGAATGGTTTGGGAATTTAAATATACCTAGGGGTTCTGCTTTTGATGATTCTGATAAACACCCGGAGTTGGGTGGTCTGTGTTGCTTTACAAAATGCTTTCATGTTATCCTTGAGGAACATTACATCTGAAATGCTAGTATGCTATACTGTATACAGCCACCTAACTCATCATCGTCAAGCACTGTATGGGAAGGACTTTAATTGGCACTTTTATCAGTGAACCGAGGTACGTATGTGAAGTTAATATGTGTCTGATCTATCAAAATTTAGCTGTAACAATTCATTTATACTCAGTTATAATTATTAGTTGATATCAGTACAAGTTTGAAAATGAGAAACCAAAGAAATTCATGGATTTTCATTACTTTAGATAGCATTTAAAATCGAATTTAATAATAGTACAAATGAAGAATTGCGCCATGCACTCTGCTTTCATTATTAACAATTGCCTTTCGTTCAACATTGCAATATATATAACATCGTCCAAAACAATTCAATAACAAAGTAACTTGTTGGCCATCTCATCTATTTACCATCATGCTAACTTGATAGCAGGATGTAAATTACAGAAATTTGTGATGGTTGGAAAATGAACTAAAATCTGGTTATGTTGTGGAAAATTTGATTTGTGATTCTGACAGAAGTGACACACTACATACAGAGTTCAAAACTTCTTCCATGCCCTTGTAACACTCATTGAATGTGTGATAGTTAAAGCATCACGAATTGGAGTTTCATCAGTTGAACACAGGCCACATAGCTAAACAATGCAAGTATGATGGAAAGAGCCTCCAACTCGTAAGATTTGTTTAGTTACCATTATAGTATAATAATTACTATCATCTTATTTACTATAGTTTAGACCCAAAATGTAGAACAGCTAGTATCTTTAGTACTATAGAGAAATGGGTCATTTTCACTATTTCTTGACTGAAATACATCATCTCTGGACAGTTCGCAACATTGTCATGTGGACCGGTGTGTTGTAAGATCTTGTATAAGGTCTGGTGTTAGTTGTAGTATGCGGACCGTAGTATCTAAGGTCTGGTATTACAAGCCTGTGGATTGTACTGCTTTGGTGACAGAGAAAAAAGTATGGCTGATGTGTTGGATTGTAGACGAATTTGTTATCATTTTTGTTTTCATCCTGTGGTTGAGGGAGCCAAGTTTGAGGGAGTCAAGTTGGAGTGGGTACGAGAGAGGGTTTCCCCCCTCCTGTCCCGGAGATTTTTGAATTTGAAGGACTAAAAAAATGCTTTCTGGTGCTATTTTAACATGTAAAATTTTGAGTAGCCCCCCCCCCCCCCCCCTTCACTCCCCAATTTTTGGGTAACTCCCCCTTTCACCCCCCAGTTTTTGAGTACCCCCCCCCCCCAATTCCTCTGACCCCTCCCCCCAGGTCATAAGTAATGATGGCTCCCTTATTCCATACACTATGACCAGCCTTTATACAGAAAAAATATATGCATGAAATAGCTTGATGCATGATATTATTGATGGTAGTTGTATCATGCTCTTTTTTTATGAATCCGACGAATACAACTGAGAAAATTTTTAAAAAGTTACATTTTCAAGTGATATATGTATTGAAACAGAATCTAGTGAAAACAGCTTAATAGTGATTACTTAAATTACACATTTTTTGTGTGTGAATAACTGATTACTATTCACTTCAAGCGGCAAACTATTTTTTCAACAAGGTGAGGACAAGTACACAACACAGGCAGAACTTATGAACGTTTGGTCTGATACATGTGTTGCATACCATGTAACATCTTAGAACTCAAATAAAATGAAAGAAACTGAAACATTAAGGTTTAAGGGATGTTGACCTATGTGATCAGGCAGTTTGAGGACTTGTATTAGCCAATATGATAGTTATTGAAAGTTGGACCCAATGTTCTTCAAGTGTTCCACAGTATGACATCATCACAACCAATTTACGTCATGGCTGAACTTCTCTACCTTCTACCTTCCTTTGCAAGTGACAGAGTAGAGAGCCTGTACCATAACAGTGTTTCAATATGCATTGCATAGATTAAACCAGACAGTATATGGTACACTGAGTGAGTTTTGCCTGAGGGAAGTCTGATATACCTTATTGAGCAGGACGCAGCTGTGATGTCCATAAGTCTTCGGATTTAGTGACCCGTGTACCATTCGTATTGGCCTGTAGTATATATACATTCTGTAACGTGAACAGGTTATATCACGAAATGAAAGATGATCATTTCTATATGAAACAGGGTATATTCTTAGTAGAATGACATGTATGAAAAGTAAATGCATTTTGTGTTGATGAATCTGATTACAAATTTGTTGTCAGAAGGAAAAATTTACCTAAACTTCCTTATATCAAGAATGACAGACATAAAATAGTTCTATGAATGTTAATAATTATGAAATATTTAAAAGCAAACATGAACAATTCATGTATGTTACTAAAGGAAACCAGTAAAATGTCTTTCTTTGTGTTCCGTTCTTTTAATAGTGTACATAATTTAGATGAGTAAGTGCATTTGGAAAGTAAATCATTTTAACGTTGAATAGGGTAAACGTACATTTTATTTCAAGAAAATGCACTCGTTATTCAACTCAGAATGGTAATACATAAACTGCTTATGTTTGTGGTTATCTATTGGGGAAGGCTATTTACAGTGGAAAGCAATATATTTAAGAACATTGGCTCAACAAAGTACTGCTAACACCTGATTTATTTTGGATTGTATTTTCTTAGCAAATATGATAGATTTGACATCATAATCTTCAAGTTTTAGTTACTTACACTTTGCAAGTGAAGATTTATACTACAAAACATTGTTAGCTAAGTTTTTTGAAAATATCCATTTTTATCAGCTAAATATCACAAAATTATAAGAAATTAAAAACCCAAAATGCTTTTTTTCAGCACCTTTTCAGCATATTTTTGCTAAGATAGGCCATAGCAGTGTTGTCAGATGACGTGCTTCAACTAACTGTCTCCTGTTGCAGTAAAAGTGCTGTGGCGTGGGAGAGGAAGGTCAAGGGAATGGGAAGTGAATGCTTTTTATCAAAACCAATAATAATAATAGCAAATCAAGTGAAAAATATTATCTGACAAATTATTTTAAGTGTTGATGGTTGAAAACTCTTCAGTGAGAGATGTATGATATGATGTCAAAAATTTATGTTTTTTAAAAAAAGCTTATCACAAATACATCATGATGGGAGACTTGCTGAAGTAGCTAAAGTTCTCCATGCTTTTAACGCTGATTGAAATTACATTATCCGTCTATCAAAATGGGAGATTTTTTTGCTTTTACGGATCATATTACAGTTTGTAAAGCAATTGAGGACTGGTTCATTTATAGATATTATTTTAATGGTTATTGGTACACTTACATAATTTATGCATGTAATTTTATAGATTAATCTCCACAAAAAAAGTGTTATGCAGGTGACATATAATTATTTTCAAAAAGCGATAAATATCATTCTGTTACTGAAAAGAAAATGTTGGTGTGTATATATACATTTGCCTTAAACTTTAAAGAGACATATATACTCGAATACAAAATTCCATTAAAGCAAGCATTTTTTATGGAAGGTTACATATTGGAGATGAAAAGTGTGTGTGTTTGTCTGTCTGTCTGTCTGTCTGCACTTTTATATGTGCATATGTAACTGGTATTCTTGTAAAAAAAACACTCGGATATTGGCAAAATGATTGCAATGCAAGTGTGCTATGTATTTTAGTGATATGATTCATAAAGGGTGACTTGGGAGACATATGTCAATGTTCTCACATAGATTTACGTGTATATAATGCACCTCCATATGTCTTAGTACTAGTATTATCTGTATCTGTACTGTCTGATACAAGTTAGTTCAAAATTAGGTGTGGTAATTAAAAGCAAAAAAAAAAAAATTGTATAGCTTAATGACTATCTAAACCAACTTACAAGATAAATGAAGTTGCCTTAATGGGGTTCCACTTATGGGACATGATGTTCTTGACACTAAGATTCAACTCCAAACTAACAATAACAGAGACATCACACACAATAGGATCCTGTACCTAATCACTTTGAAAAGTGCTATTTATTTACAGTGTAGTAGAAACAGGCAGCTGCTAAAAATTTTTAAAAATGGACCTAATAATTTATGTCAATATTGTTATGCATTATTATGTAGGTGTGGTTTTATATGATATACATGTATGTAGCTAAAGAGACGCCAATTAAGGCATCACCATATAGACCATATAATATACTCTAATATACTGGGCATCGCTTGTTTTTTTAACTTCACAGAACCCTTATTGTTATAAAACATGAATATAGGTTCTTTAGCTATCTGCAATTTCGCTTTCTTAGGTCGATAATATTATACATGAAACCCACAGGCTCAATACTGTTTTGTATAACCCTAGAGATAGAAGGATATTTGCTTAGAGAAGAGACATGTACATGTACCTTCTCCAGTAGACATAGCTAAATACAGCAAATCTCATAGGGATGCATGATAACAAACCTAGCTAGCTGACATACAAAGGCAAGATGCATACTGTCATCTGACTCTACTGAGCTCTCATTACGATGGTTTCATACATGCATTACAATTGTTCATGTTGTCAGCTCATCACATTTGTATGATGGCAACGGATATGAGAAATCTATGGTTCATACATGTCTTTTGTCACGTATTTAGGGTGTTTAGGGAATTTTCAAAGCTATTAATTCCATAGCTTGTTATCGGATGTAATATTCAAAATCTTGTAAGCTATCTAATGGGCTATATGTGGATCGTATTTAGAATAGTTAACGTTTATTTGAGCAAGCTTTACATATTCGAATTGCTATATTATGTAATGTATATTGTTTGGTTATACTTGATTTAAAGTGGTTTTGTGTGTGCATTTGTTAAACAAACCTCTTAGGGTTTGATTTGAAGTTATATTTGACATATTAAAAGCTATTGATTTCCTTAAGAGGACCTTTACCATCTACATTTCTAGTAACTCCAAAAGATGATTCCCAAAGGTTATTATGACGTTGAATGATACGTTGTTCTCAGTTTATAAAAAGAAAAACTATTTTCTAAAGTCGTCTTAGTTAATCACTAGATCAATTGAAGTACAAACAAAATGTCCCCAAGATGAATATCACATGAGACAAATATTACAAACAGTTTTTTGACTTAATTAGATAACTGCCAAGACTGCTTCCTGTAGGTTGCGATTGATTTCTCTTGGCTGTGTGTGTGATTTCTTGATGTTAGCTTTTGATGATATCTGTACACTGCTTTCATTCTAGAGTACAGACTATCTTTCTATAGACTGATTATGTTTCTTTAGACTGATCACGATTTCTGTAGACTGTTAATGATTTCTATAGACTGTTGATGATTTCTGTAGACTGTTAATGATTTCTGTCGGCTGTTAATGATTTCTGTAGACTGTTGATGATTTCTGTAGACTGTTAATGATTTCTATAGACTTTTGATGATTTCTGTAGACTGTTGATGATTTCTGTAGACAGACTGTTAATGATTTCTATAGACTTTTGATGATTTCTGTAGACTTGATGATTTCTGTAGGCTGTTATTAGTGATAACGATTTCTGTAGGATGTAGGGGATTTCTATAGACTGTTGATGATTTCTATAGACGATTTCTGTAGACTGTTAATGATTTCTATAGACTTTTGATGATTTCTGTAGACTGTTATTAGTGATAATAATTTCTGTAGGCTGTAGGGGATTTCTATAGACTAGAGGATTTCTGTAGGATGTAGGGGATTTCTATAGACTTGATTTCTATAGACGATGATTTCTGTAGACTGTTAATGATTTCTATAGACTTTTGATGATTTCTATAGACTTGATGATTTCTATAGACGATGATTTCTGTAGACTGTTGATGATTTCTGTAGGCTGTTATTAGTGTTAATGATTTCTGTAGGCTGTAGGGGATTTCTATAGACTAGATTTCTGTAGGATGTAGGGGATTTCTATAGACTGTTGATGATTTCTATAGACGATGATTTCTGTAGACTGTTAATGATTTCTGTAGACTTTTGATGATTTCTATAGACTGGTGATAATTGCTGTAGGCAATTGATGATTTCTGTAGATTGAAGATTACTTCTGTAGAGAGTCTATGGCCTCTGAGGTCTGTTGGTGATTTCTGTAGGCAGTAGGTGATGTTTGGAGGGCCGTTCATGATTAATTATGTCAGTGATTTAAATAATTAAACCATTGGTAGGCTGTGATGATTCTTTACATAGAAGGAGCATCAGTTCACAAGCCATCATCATTTATGTAATTTGATATATTGTACCATAATGTCTGATACAGAACATGATGACCATGGAAATTAGTCAGGCTGGAAAGACAATGTATTTATACATTTGTTGTACTAATTTGTAAAACACATTTTATTTAATAACACTTTTGTTCATACACTTACTAAATCGGTGTTATTGAGATTGAGATTTGCAAACTCTTCAAGTGTTACATTCTGTAGAAAATAATAGTTTTATTGGTTTCCAAAAAAAACCACTCCAAGTAATAAGGGAATGCTGAAAACAAAATTATAGATATTGAACACATACCGTCTTTATAAGAGTTCCAATTGCATTATTTTCTATCTGGATATCAACCCCTGTGGTGTGTTTTAATAGTAGAAAGCTACATTTGTTAAGAATGTAAACTTTTTTTGTGTGTGCGCAGTGCTAGCATTGGTTGTTATTTCAATTACATTTTCGACTAATAGATTTTAACTGTGGATTTGTGCTATGCAGTAAAAACTGATAAACGGTCCTTTTACTACTTCACTGCAGTTCCAGGTAACATGTGAATAATTTACCATAGAGTTTTGCATGTATATGCATAATGTAGATTCCTAAAGAAAATCAGGATTGTCACAATGGTTACTTTACTCTGAGCACTACAACATGCTTCATCTATCCTTCTCTTTCCAGTGTCTCTCTAGAGTATTCATTAGTCTTTTCACGATGTGATAATTACATGGTGAACAGCTTTTACTTTTAGAGTGATTATACGATACAGTCTTGCTCTATTTACAAGCCATTAGAGCTAGATATCGCATGGACTGTTGTTATCAATGAATGGAGGCATGGTTAAAGAAATAACTAAAATTCACTTAAATCATTCAATATTTTAAGATAAAGTGTAACAATATTAGTCAGGTTTTCATCGTTAAGCCAAGTAAAATGGTCTTAATAGTATTTTGCTCTGCTGGAGTAGATTATCATGAAATATGTGGACCAAATAGGGTCTGGTAGGTTGCTGAAAATACAGGGAAATCCGTCCACTTTTGATCTAGTTTACTGAAGCACTTACAGTAATCATGTTACAGTTTTAAAGAATGGTTGGCACAATCAAGTAAACTGAGAGATGTTGATACGATGTATACTGCAGTTCTGAAAACAACTATGCAATATAGCTAGGGGGCAATCTCTTCGTTGGAAATTTTCCCCTGTGGATGTAATTACGCCAAGTCAAAAATAATGTGACTGGTACATATGCCTGAATGTATTGCATTTAAATTTTTCTGATTACTCTGTGCCAGGTTATTCACGAGTAGCTTGTTGTTTCGATTAAGGAGCACCGTTCTCATCTTGAATCTGAAAATTCGAACATGCACCATAGCAACATATATATTATATATGTATGTGTGTAAAATGTCATGAGAGAAAAATGATACACCATGGAAGCCAAACAAAGGAGACACAAAATTGAATTTTGAACAGTTAATGAGATCTTAACACCCTACTTTCCGTATCTCTTCACTTGGGCAGGATGAGGTCACATTGTACTTCATTTAGTTAAAAGCCAGATATTGCTTTCTATGTTTTCAGGCATGTGTTCGTGTATATCAAATTATTTTCCATTCATTCACCCCTTCATATCTGAAAATTATATCCCGGATTCTTGGATTTTTTCCAGTTGGACAATAATTTAAATAATAACACATTATAATGGCAGCAATAGAACAATTTATTACCTTCCCAAGGGATGGTGATCATGATGATGATGCCGGTGGTCAAAGCCTACACCGAAAGCCAAAAAATTATTTTTTGTGATATTACTCATTCGCCAAGCTTATCACTTCACTAACCAAAATTACACTGCCATATCTGTAATGGAGGCTTTTTCAGTGGCATTGTTTGCTTGATAAGGCTTTGAATGCATGGTTGATATTATAAAAAAAATATTAGCAATTGCGTCTTCAAGTTCTGCTTGGGCACCGTCAAAATTTAGGTAAAGAGAGCTGTCCCTTGGGCAAGCAAAAAAATTTTATTGGCCTCGCTGGCATGTGTTATTGTTCATCCATTGCCGTTACTCCTTTTATCTGAAAGGCTGTTTTTGTTCCCTCATGAAAATGAGGCAGTGGAGTGTTCTACGTGTGCAGTTTACTATATAGAAAAGACCATTTGAATGCACAGCTCCACTGAAGCTTTACTTTCAGCAGACTATGGAGGGCTAATTACTTATTAATATTTGCTGGATTACGATAGGTTAATACAACCAAAACAAAGTTGCTTGAAGTTTCACCTGTGGAATCTGACAATTTTTTTGCACATGCATAGAAAACTTCAAACCCAAAACAAACAACTACTGACATGCCTCATTCACTTTAACATCAGCAATTAGCATACTACATGAAGTCACCAGTAAACTAGGTACACAGAGCACTGGTACAATGTACTCTGTTGGTACCAGTTGTCCTTGACATTTTGTGCTTACTCTATCAAGAAAACATATTAAGTGCAATGTCCAGGAACAATAGTAGGTCATTGTAAAAAGTTAGAAAGCTCTTGCAAATACTATAGATGTGTCTTGATATCCTTCTTGAATTTATCGATGAAGAACAAAGTTAAAGTGGTATTATACTGTTCCATAAGACTGGTGCTGCTCGCAAGAACGCATGCTCACCATATCGGGGTACTGTACATGAAGTAGGCTTTTGTTATTTGAGCGAAGTGAACAAGTTGCAGGTTTACTGTTAATCAAGTCAGCAATGTAACCAGGAGTTGTGATATTGAATGCCTTGCAGGTGATCAGTAGTACTCTGTATTGAATCCTGTAATGGACATATAGCCAGTGAAGCTAGAGCAGAAAGAACCGGTGTGATGTGATCTGTGACACAATCCTAGCTGCCGTATTTTGGGCATGTTGTAGAGGACAATGTTTTAACTGGCAGCCCATACAGTATTGCAATATTTGAGTTCTGTCATTATCTGTAAGATCTTGGATATCATTCAAAGCATAGCCGTTGTCTGATTCAAGGAACCATCAAACAAAACTTGGTCCTGAGCAGAAATGTATTGACATTTCCCAAGCAAGGTAAACTCTGATGTCAGGCAGACGAGCCAAATTCAACGCTGTAGTTTGTCCTCAAAGAGTGTAGATATTCTGGAACAACGGAAAGTATAGGATTAAAATGCGAGAAACAAATGAAAATAAACACAAACATTTTCTCTTTCATTTTATTTTTTACAGATTTAACAGAAATGCTACAGATAATTCAACAAGTGTTCCTCTCTTTGTCCATGTTGTCTTTAATGATGATGTTCGTAGCCTCGTTTCCACTTCAAATTGATATGAATGGTTTCCCCAAGCAACTGGAACATATGAACTCAACAATGCCATCACAATACGAACAATGGACAATCAAATCTCACCCCATCAATGACAAGGAACAATACATTTATAGGATACACAACGTAAACACTGAAAATGCTACTGAGCAACCAATGGACTTGACACTGGCCATGCCACCAACTACCTCATCTCGTCCTGGGAATAAGCCTCGGACCTCATTACCTAAATTTTGTGCGTACTGTAGACTACCTAATTGTTCGACATCTCTGCCAGCGTGTTCAAAGTTTTGTGCAACACAGTGCAGATGATTTAACAACATTTTATTATCTTACACACGCAGCCTACATGTACATGCATGTCTTACAAAAATCAGTTGAAATCTGGTGAAATTAAGAGGAAAAGTGTTTGATTGCTGCCATGATAACGGAAATTGAAATGACACCCAACACCACAGGAACAGAGGAAGAAGTTGCAATTAGTAGTATTGACTCTGATGGACGTGCGATCTGTGATCAATGATCAAGAAGACGAATTAGCATTTTGATGAGTAATGTATCCTGTGGCAGAAGAATGACCTTTCTGAGTTGCTGTTTTGTCACGTTGCTGGGTACGGTAGAGAGGAAAGGGGCACAAGATAGAAATGTCAGCAACGTCACGTTTTGATGTTGGAAATATATAAATGAAACTAATTTCAAAAAGGTTCCAATTACTTTCATATTTTAAAGCAAGACTGCATGGCAATCCTTAGTGCATGTATTGTTCAATTCCAGTTAATGTAAATGAAACCAAGAACTCTTACATGGCAATTGCTTTTCCCTACTGATGAGAGATAACACAATACCATTTGCTAAGTGAATTTATTGCCAGATTTCACGCTGTGTTGTCAACATCAAAGACAAATCAACTCAGTAAGATCTTCAATCAACAATAATCATCGGAACACCTGTGGTTTCCTCGTTTCTATAGACCAGCATTTTTCTACAGCTACAGATCAAATGCCACATTCTGTTTACATCAACCTATGAACAGGCTACTATTATCGTAAAGTGTGTATGAATACTGATGGTTTCTAATTTACTTAGTATGAACTAGGTTATTCAAATTGGAGAACTATTAAAGTTGGTGTAAACGTATTTTGTAACTCGTTTGTGGCTTATTTACACTTCTGAGACACAAGCTATTGTTGGGTTTAAACATAGTTTTAAAAAATCAAAATAATTATACTTCCTCAAACATAAAAGATCACAATTTAAACATTTTGAATGACAAGGCTTGTATGTGATATTAAACACATCTGAGTTGAAAGAATGTACACATCATAAACATTTCTTTACAATGACTTCAGTTACACTACATGTAAGTTACAGTACTCTGTTGCAGAAGGCTTTACTTCGTCAGATTGTTTTAGATTAATGTGTTTTGGCTTTTGTCTCAGTTGATGAGTTCAAGTATCATTATTGTAATGTGAGACATTTTTATTTTAGGGGGTGTTAATTTTTTGTCTGTCTTCCCATTTAAGTGCACTTTTTATTTAGCACATATTGTGATGTTTGCTTATCATCACCTTATATTTGGAATCTATTCACACAAAGACATCTCTCAGTTATAATCTTCTAAGCATCCAGATTATGTGTTAACAAAGTAAGAATAAAGAGTTAGATTCACTGCCATTTTTTTTTTTTGGGGGGGGGGGACACAACTTTTGGAACTCATGGTCGTCACACATGAAGAAATGTACAGAGTGTATTAGGTATTTATTGATTGTGTATGATATGTCTAAATGTGTATTTTCTGTACATTTTGTTTGATCAGAACATCATTTTATCAGTAGTGATTAATTAATAATGGCTTTAAAGATATTGGAAAATCTTCTACTTGTTACACTATTAAAGTTAATTCAAGCTCTCTTAGATGCACATTGCCACAGCAAACATCACAATGAAACATTGTGAAAAAATACACTTGGTCTAATAAAACACACGCACTGTTGAAGAGATGCCTTCAAGAATGTTTAGATTATGTATGTATGTATGTATGTATGTATGTACATGTATGTATTTATGTATGTGTGTGTGTGTATCAACGTATATATGTATGTATGTGACTGTGACTAAATGACGTTAAGTTGTGTTCCTACATTGAAATATTTCCCACATTGAAAGGATGACTTCCTTTATGGTCTGAAAAATATTAAAGTCGTGTAATCCATATGTTGTTAAACTTAACGTGCCTTTACCAAACGTATCAACTATAACAGTTTTAACATTGAATATGCTTTCCGTTTATAACCTTGTCTCATCTTTCCAATTGTTTGAAGAAAGCAAACATTTTATTGATCTTAGAAATCAATTGTATGAGATGCTAGATGTCTGATTGTGCAGCTGTTGTCAAAGAGCCATGTGATACTTTTAACAAAAAGAGTTTTATTACAGCGTTCAGTGGATAATTTGATACTCTCTTAAACTTATTAAATTTCTAATTACTTTCAAGGATTAAATGGGGTATCATTTTACAATAAATAGACCAAATAAATCTTCATGATTGTTGACTAACCTATGAACAACTTTGGATACAATGCCGAGATAATTAACACATCGATTTTATGAGAGAGCTTGTATGTGTACCTCTTGTACACCAATTTCAATTTACTCCCAAGCATTAAATACTTGTATCAACAGACCAAGCATATCTTCAGGATTGCATTTAGCTTTACTACAGAGACCGCAATGAATTGTGTGCTCCCCAGGGAGTTGAGGAAGTAATTAACAAAGTCGTCGTACCGCTATAGGTACGTGTCAGGGGAAATAGTTGCAAAGGGCTGCGATCAGAATGGGGAAAGTACTATATAAATACATTAACATAAACTATAATTATTGTGATTTTTTCTTTTTTGTTGAATAGTTTCAGATGCTATGCATACATGCTAAGATAGTTAGTACATTTGTGCATACATATCACGTTCGTCTAAGTACTTCTACTTGTATAAATTGAAGATGTAATAGCATATCTCATTTTTGTATTTGCTCATGTTGATAACCACAAACAGACACTTTCTACAATATTTCACACTCAATCTGTTTAAATACCATACATCCTAAAGAAGCCTCCTAAGAAATATATCTAGTTATAATAAATCTTTATTTATACTGGATAGTTTTTTAAATATATAAACATGTGTGTCCCAAGAAGTCCAGTGACGGCCACCCCTCATTGGTTCAGTGTTACTGCAGGAGCAAACCGGAGTACCGGGGATGCCTGCATTTTTCAGTAGTATCAGACTGAATGACACTCTTCTTACTCACAGTGTGGTAAATTTAATCAAACCCTGAATGGGTTTGAAACCCGACTGAAGTGATAAGAGGCAAGTGGTTTAACCACTCGGCCACCGACATCCCTAAAAAAGTTGCACATATTGTGTCTTTGATTGCCAACATCATCCTACCTAAAGAATATGTAGGCAGTGTTCCATTATCTGTATTTATATCTAATAGTTTGTAGGTCATTAAAGCAGATATAACGTATACACATATCACATATTGGAGAAATCTGCAATCAGACTTCAAGAATTACCTCCTTAGTCACTAATAGATGTCATTTTCTTATTAATATTTTTTATTTTGTATCATCGCATAGTATTAAACTCAGTATCATGGTCTTCTGGTTGTAAATTTGTATATGTTGTCTATTCATCATTGAGTGAGGCCAAACTCGATAAGTTGTCTTTGTGAAGTATTTTCATCTTTATTACCACATCTGATCATTATATTTTGTTGTGTAGTCATTTACAATTTCAGTTAAACTGTTTAATCCTAGTAGTGGAAATAAAGTAATATAATCTCCTTAAAAATCAAAACATCAGAAAACAAGACTTTGAAATATTATTATTTCACAGACAGATATAGCTAAAACGATGCAGGCTTGGTGTTTCACTCATGGGACACTATGTTTTTGACACAAAGATATATTTCAACTCTAGACTATCAATAGCAGAGACACAATAAACACAGCAGGATGAAGTGCCCAATCGCATTGAACACTGATAAGCATTGCTATTCTTTCACAGTGCAGTAAAATCAGGCTCCTAATGAAAATATTACACATGGACTTGATGAATTTAATGGCTGCAATTGTTTATTTTCGAACTGAAAATCAACATTTAAACTTGACTGCTTCTACATCCCCACTATGCACAGTACCTATGTAATTGTTTCTTTTGCGTTACGGTCTCAGTTGTCTGAGAATGTGTATTAAATGTCATGTCAGATCAGTGAAACACCAAACCTACATCATTTTAGCTGTATTCTTTAAATTATAGTAATATGCATTATGCAGGTGATAAATACCGATATATCTATTTCTAGCTTAAAACAGACATGTATCTGTACATCCATTAATGAATTTTCCCAGTGTAGATGTAAGGCAGATAGATATAAGAATCTTTGGAGAATACATGATGTTATCTGATACTATCTCCATATGTTCAATTCTGTATTACCTACCTCTTATAATGCATGCTATGCCACTTGCCTTTAAGCTAAAACAATTTTTAAAAAGTAATATTGATATATCGTGTAAAATCTGTTCGGTACATAAAATATATAAATGGTATCACCATAGGAATAGATAATGCCTACAATAAAATTGCACCTCTAGGGACACCTGCGTTTCATAGATTCTGTCTCTGGCATGACACATATTATAATACGCTGCTTTGGGCAAATTCGCACAATATGAATAGACACCAGATATAAAGTGAACGCTTTCTGCCAGGGTAATTTAAACTGTTTTTGTATCCTTGAACACTACTATATAATATTTTAAGGAGTTTGCACAAGATGTTGACACATCTATTGGGGTATCTTCTCTTATTATTGATTTTGTGATATTTTCAAATTACTAAAGGTACAAGTGAAGGTTAAAGGATATGTGTGTCATGATATTGAATTACCCAACACATTTGATAAAATCTAAGCAACCATACATGATTTTAATCAATTGGAAATTATTTATTAGATATATTGATGGTTAGATGGAAGGATTGGATAGGAGTGGGCGGGTATGGATGGATAAGATGGACAGATAGATAGGTGAGTGGGTGTCACTGTTGCTCTGAAACGTCGTCGGTCCTTTCAATTTGGATGTCAGCTGTCAATATTTAGAACAGTTGTTCGCAGTTCTTATACTTAGAAAATATTTTAATGCATGTACCAGATGCATTGACATTGACATTGACATGGTATATTAATTGTTATTGTTAACACTTGACTTTATCCTATGTCGAATCAAATGTCTTACACAAATTTTGGTCTGAATATACATGACATACTTGTTCGTTGATATATCTATGTTCACTATTTAAGGTTGATGGAAATTTTCCATGAGCAACCAGGTATTGATGTATGAAAATTGATGATTCAGCTGTAAGTGTTTAATTTCAAATTTAAGGAAGCCTTTTGGGAGTCATGCTTATGTGTATTACTTCCAAGTCAAGAGAAACAGAATGGCTCATGGCAATATACTGTATCTTTCAAACCTAGTGAAAGGAAAAGCAGAATTGGAGAACATTAGCATCCACTCTTGAGCTAAATGACTGCAAACCTCTGCTTTGTCATAACATGCAACATTCCGATTCTTTTGTGAAGAATGGTTTGTCAATACTTGGATATCATATATTGTTCTTTGTTCATCCAAGCAAAATATGGTGGACCTGAAAGGCCTTATCACTATCAGTCGGCAGCTAACAATTTTTTACTGACAGAATGAAGCAACACTGGGGAGTGATATAATTATACCTCTGCAAGTATAATTTATGAAAAACAACTGGAAAAGTGTTATCGATTTGGAACATTTTGACTCATATTTCGAGCACCACAGAACCAATACATGATGTAGAACACTCTGGGTATACAATCCCACATTTTCTGTTTCTATGTGTTCAATCAGGCTTGTGTGTGGTATAATGGTACTGTTGCCTCTCAAATAGTTACCCATCAATCTCTTCCACATGAAGACATTTGGTTTTAAATTGATTTTTCTACTTCTCTGATCCTGTGCACGTCAACGAAACCTAGCCTGTAGAGAATGTATTCGCTAAGCAACTGTACATGTAATAGAGATTAATGTGTCCTTAATGTAGACAGAATCTTGTGTCTTTACTGAATCTCAATACACCTAGATCTGTCTGTCAAACCCCATGTGGTCTGGGCAAACATTTATGTAGAACATACTTTAATTTGTTCGTTTTTCAAATCTTACCCTACATGTCTATTCTGATATTGTATTCTAGGGCTATATATCCTAATGTTTTATCCATAAACAGAATTTATGCTTTCAAAATTAATATAATTTAGTATTATTGGTAACCTGACAACCAAACAACGTTATCAAAATGGGGTGGAGATAATTCCAACATCAGCAGCAATCAATCTTACTGTTGCTTATTTTGACAAACGCTATGGGAGATAGCGATACAGCGGAAATATTCGTAGATTCATGCCATGCTCTGTATTCATAAAAGTATCTAGTTACTGTGGTTGGCAGTGAGGTAAAGAGACAAAGTGTTAGTCACATTAATTTGATAGGAGTAACAATTTCCTTGGTGTCTTTTGCTGTAACAGACAGCAATAGCTAGAATATTTGTTACGCATACATACATGTTTTCAATCAAGCACTGTTTTCTTCATTTAGTTATCGTGTGTCATCCACATCAACTAGATTCCTGTAGTAACAATTTTCTTGTTTTATGCAGAATGCTTTCAGAGACAGCGATAAGTAAATAATTTGTAAATGTCATACATGTTATAAGTCAAGCTCAATATTCTTCACTCAGTTACCATGGCCAACACTAAAATGACACTCTCAGACAATTTCAGAGACAGTTATAGCTAGAGCACCAGTGTATGATACCATAGATTTTTTATTTTATTAAATGCCGTGAGAGACAGCAATAGAATATTCCTAACTATCGTATTTTTCAACTCAAACTTTGTATTCTTCACTAACAGTGGTCAGCAATAAGATAGTTATACAATGCATGTCATTCACATCAATATATTCTATCTAGTTTGTGAAGGCTCATTTTCCAACTCATTTAACAAAACCTGTAATGAAAGGAAAGAACCGTGTGTTAGAATCTTAATGAGGCAGATAACAGATGATGGCAAATTGATTGTCATCATGCGAAACGAGGAAAACCCAGAACACCAATATGCTATACTTTCTCCTTGAGCGAACTGCAATTACGTTAAGGTATGACCATTCATTGTCAAGGGATTTCACGGCCTGCTGCAGAGTTCGTAACTGTTTTTTGCAGTCTGTGTCCTAGCGCTGTAGTTAAGCCCATGGTGGTTAAGCATGTGCGTTGAAGTTCAAAGATGATGTGAATATGTGTGCTTCATTTTGTCGTCATCGTCATCAATCAACTTCTTTTGAATGGCAACAACAATATCTTGATCGATGCATCGTATTGTGTGTGAAGATATATTTATGCGGTACATCAAAAACATGCAAGTAGTAGATTGTGCTATTGCATTAAGAGAATTTCTAGACATAGTCACACGTCTGTAAGATGATCAGGATGCTTCAAATTTTGCAAGGCTAGTTGGCCATAATCCTAAGAATATGGGAAATTACCTTTTGTGGATGGGACACATTATCAGTAGGAAAAATTATCTTTAGGCATAATATGCCAGCATACTAAAACTGCTTTTCAAAAATACAGACTACCAGACTCAGACTCTGTAACGTTCAATTCATATCTGTTGCCTTTCTAGAATTATACCCTGCTATTTCACTGATGCAGTTCAATTTTTCACGATTCACTGTATACTTCAATTTCATATAATACAAGAGTACCTAAGCTTGCATTAATTGACAATGTTTCCACTAAGTTGAATCAACTTTGACAGTAATTTTATCTTCTTTCCATTAACGTTTTCTCCAGGCTGTTGACTTTTACCACTGTTATTCCCATGGTTGGTGTAACAACAGATGCAAATTGAGAGTGGATGCTCTTCTATCTAATGAAATAGCTTCAGGGGAAATGTTAAAGTTACATCTGTAAAATCAGAGGGCGTTCACATATGTACACCTATTTCTAAGAGGAATTGCCACTATCTTTTATAAGTTCAGTTTTTGTTCACAAAAATATACATAGACTAAACCAGTTCCCCATTTAGCTTTGGTTAGAGCTCAGGATTAGCAGCCAGGAGGTCATGGATTAGAATTCCACTGGAAGACAAGGGTTAAAATCCCACTGGAAAACAGGGGATTTTTCTGTGAGTTTTCTACAGACTCGATGGGTATAGGCATTATCACTTGTCAGCCATATCTCCCTCACAAGACGAGTACGAATTTGAGGGAACTCCTGGCATAATGACTCTAACAGTCAGGGACAATTACTCACAGGTAGCAATGATGAACAAATAGGCAACCACTACATAGGATCTTTAATGTGATCGCTTATAATACGAAGTAACCATTAAGCCCCTCAAACGTATAAACCAAGATTATGCTCTTTTAAAAATCATCTTGCAAATTTGCGAACATTAAAAGACATACCTAAGCATTCACAGCTACCACACACACACTTCACTTTCACTGAAAATAACATGAAATATGGAAATGATTCAATGACGAAATATGATGCAACACCATTTCAGAGATACCACATGGTCAGCTTTATTGTGAAAACCTCTTCAGTTAAAAGTAGAACATTAACTTAAAGACAGAACTGCCCTATATAACGAGGATTATGGCTAATCTATGCAAATGCAGGAAATTCAAACTGCTGTACAGAGCACTAGCTTCTGGGTCTTGTTTTCAGCATTTTTTCTGTGCTCCGAGAAAAACACAGGTCATGTATCATGTACAAATTGTTTATGAATGTTGTAGGATGGCTTGATACACAAATTAGTTGAAAATCAGTCTGTTTGTTTCATAGAATGAAAAAACCTCTCCAAATGAGACAAATTCCCCTGCAAACAGCTGCTTAGATTATGTGTCATTCAGGATTATTCAAATATGCGGCATTTGCATGTGAAAAACCCAGATATAGGGAATGTTTATATTTTGGTGATTACTTGCCAGTGAGTCATCACAAGTTCTCCACCTCCAAACATACAGTCAGTCATATGCAAAAATGGTCCCAGGCGCCGCCAGTTGCATGTTTAAAGGGACATAATTTGTATGTGATAGATGGAGCAATACAAAACTCTAACTAACCTGAACAAAATGATTCTCAGCAAAACAAGGATTAACTAACACTGCAATTTATCTACATAACAGAGAATACACAACGATTAAAAGCATAATTCACTGAGTCCAAAATACATTGACCTTTTCCAAGGCATAATGACCCACCTTAAAAGTTAGGTTTTTGACAAATTTGTTCTCATTTTCACCAGAGATGGTTCATAAGTGTCTGATGTTGGCTGGAATTTCCAGCCACAAACTATCGCTGGTTCATAGGTCTCTGTGGTTGGCTGGAATTTCAAGCCACAAACCAGAGGTGGTTCATAGGTCTCTGTGGTTGGCTGGAATTTCCAGCCACAGACCTTAAAAATCACCCATATTATGCACAAAGTGGTGAAGAAAAATAGCCTATTTCCACTTTTTGTGTGCATATAATGACCCTGAAATTGACCATTTGGAATGGTCAATGTATTTTGGACTCTGACGAGTATGCTGGCTAGTTTGTACGTAATTTCATCCTACAAGGACGCTCAGAGTAGTGAACTGGGTATCTACTCACATATCATTATTGACATCAGATATACCACATCTGTATACATTCAAATACTGCAGGCAAGTCATATATTAAGAGATTGACTAAACGCAATGCCTTTCTGTTAATGTCTAGAGGCTGCTTGAAACAAAATGTAGTCTCCATAAGGATCACTATAGACACATTTGTTGATAAGCAGAAGGTAGGGATTTCATTATATTCATCAGCAAAGATCAATAGATTTTAATGAAATAACACAATCAGACGGTGAATAACCAAAAGTAATGTTTGTATAGTTGGCGAACTGTGTGTGTGTACATGAGAGTTAAGTAGCAAGAGATGTTTTTAAATGAAAAGAATTTGTACAAGTATATTTTGGGTCGCCAAGAAAGGATGTTTTTCAGAGATAAAGATTTTTGCAAGATTCTTTCAAGTATACCTTTGAATGAATTGAATTATATATATTCAAACTTGTCTAGTCCATCGTTTTGTTGGCCTGTGCAATAACAATTGCTCATTTAAGACTCAGTGAAAGAGAGAGAAAGAGAGAGAGAGAGAGAGAGAGAGAGAAATTGCAACTTTAGAGGAATCGGAACCAAAATTTTACGCATGGAAGGGAAACTGTCTTTCCTGCCTTGAAGGATGTATGGTCGAATTTACCTTATGTATGTAGCATATATCAAACATAACACTACTACAGAAAGGTCATAGTATGTGAAACATACTGACATCGATGCATGTATGAACAGGTGCATGCTGCAAAGGAAAATAGATGTAAGAAACAGGATAGAGGTTAAAATGGTACAGTTAAATTTATTAATGTTCTAAAAGATCTTCTTAAATCGAATGAAAATCACTTTCATATTAATTAGGCTAAACCTGTAATAGTATAATGTCAATGTCATTGCATGCTTTCAATATCATCAAAATCGTCTGTTTGTTTTTAACATACCTGGTGGCATTATAAGGATTGTTATACATGTATACTAAATTATGCCATCAAATTTGTTATCAACTAAATATTAGGTTTGAGTTATAGAAATGGATTGTTAGCTTTGATTCATTAAGTAGAATTATACAACACATATTTCTTAACATGCATAAAAAATTACTGAACCCTAAAAAACTTGGAAACCCAGCTCATATCCCTTTAATGATCTGAATGTAGTGTGAACCATGCAAAACAGGATGCAAAGTACCCATGTTACTTAGTGCTTTTCCCTATACAGTTTAGTTGATAATACCATATAATACAAATTAGAAACCATACATGTGTATACAAGTGTTCATACACGCTTTACGATGTCTAATCTGTTGAAGGGTTGCCCTAGTACAACCTTGGAAAATTAGAGTTTGGTAGAAGTAGATGTAGCTGCTGTAGATGTAGAAATACTCAGCTCTATACACACAAAGAAACCACAGGTGTTTCAAAGGCCATTCTTGATTGCAGAAAGCAACCTTCTGAATTTACTTCATCTTTCATGTTGACCGCACACAGTATCAGGCCTGGTATTAACTTGGCAACCTTGGCAGTATCACGTGCATCATATTTAAATAATAGGCCAAGAAAGCAATTGTTATGTACCAGGTTATAGTATCAATGACATTAGCCATCGACAGTGAGTATCTAATATTTGGAACTGTCTACAGCTAACACAGCAAACGTCACAGTATGTTTGTCCTGACTGTAGTTTGCATTCAAACGCCTATTTCTACATTTTGTACACCAGTACTGCTGAGGATGAAAGGATAAAACGCATAGGAATCGTACATATTGAGGAGTCATTCTAAGGCATGTACGATTTATCTAATCATTTTGCAAAGTTCAGATAAGCAGCAGTGCTTGGCTGATATTCTGACATATCTGTTTTCATCAACATTCCAAACTTTATAGGAAAAATATATCATGGCCAAAGTTGAATTATTAGAATACAGTGGAGAAAAATAAATTAACCACTCCAACCTTAGTCTAACCATAATTTGAAAATGTCGATGAATAACTAAGTCTTTTTATTACATGTTCTGTTGATTGTTTTCTCGGAATTTCATCAAACATGGAAGAATTATAGCGCTTGATTTAATAAAGGTTATGAATATCAAATCCCATTAAAACCGATGAAAATGAGCACACTCAGGATTGCCATAACATTAGTACTCAGTCTCGGTCTAAACTATGACATTAATTGCAACCTTTAGATATTAGTTTCATTTATCTTTCCAAAATCAAAACGTGACGTTGCTGACATTTTTATCTCATACCCTCTACCCAGCAACGTGACAAAGAGCGACTCAGCAAGTTCGTTCTTCTGCCAGAGGATACATTACTCATTAAAATGGTAATTTGTCTTCTCAATCATCGATCACAGATCACACTTCAGAGTCAATACTTCTCTTAATTGCAACTTCTTCCTCTATCCCTGTGGTGTTGGGTGTCATTTCAATTTCCGTTATCATGGCAACAATCAGACACTTTTCCTCTCAATTTCACCAGGGAAGGGTCAGCAGATTTGTAAGAAATGCATGAACATGTAGACTGTCCAGTCAGCGAGTATAACGTGATATTATGTCGTTAAATCATCTGCACTGTGTTGCACAAAACTTTGAACACGCTGGCAGAGATGTCGAACAATTAGGTAGTCTACAGTACGCACAAAATTTAGGTAATGGGGTCCGAGGCTTATTCCCAGGACGAGATGAGGTAGTTGGTGGCATGGCCAGTGTCAAGTCCATTGGTTGCTCAGTAGCATTTTCAGTGTTTACGTTATGTATCCTATAAATGTATTGTTCCTTGTCATTGGCAGGGTCAGATTTGATTGTCCCTTGTTCGTATTGTGATGGCATTGTTGAGTTCATATGCTCCAGTTGTTTGGGAGAACCATGCTTATCGACTCGAAGTGGAAACGAGGCTACGAACATCACCATTAAAGACAACATGGACAAACAGATGAACACTTGTTTAATTATCTGTAGCATTTCTGTTAAATCTGTAAAAGAAAAATGAAAGCGAAACGGTCGTGAATAGTCTGTTTTCTTTTGCTCTTCACAGGGGACGTTTGCTGCACTGTAAGCAATATACCAAATATGATATGATAAGATTAAGAACCAGCGATCATGGAAAACCATCACATGGACAATGTCACAATACGTCCATCGTGTTGGTTTAATATTTAATCAAAACGCTTTTCACGTGTCTAATGTCACCTAAGAAAACACTGTAGTTCTACGTATTAGATTACCTAATCTCACAAACTTTTCTATAATTACTTTGAGAAATGAGTCCTATCCCGAGGATACCATAAATTATGATATTGCCCGAGAACATGTGTCAGTGTCATCATCCGTATTGCATCGATCATTCTCTCTGGCAATCATCAAGCAAACAATGTGTTGGTAAAACCTGCGTCAATGAATGGCAAAAAAGATGAGCGGCAACCGTTGACTCAACTGTGACTGTATATTTTTGTTCAATGTAATTATTGCCCGTCCTCGGTCTAGTACTCATGGACATAATATTGATCATGCCGAAGCCTTCAGCTTTCGACTTGGCATTGGGTCTCCGGCATCATCACTATTATGGTCATACCTTGGGCAGGCAATAAATCGCTGTCATTTATTAGGTGTTATGATTTTAATATAATGCCCCTGGTAAAAATCAGTCAATCCGGGATATCATTTTCATGGTGAATGATCGGAAAATAATTTGATATACATGCACGAAAACATAGAAAACAATGTCCGGCTTTAAACTAAATGAAGAACAATGTGACCTCATCCTGCCTAAGTGAAGAGATACAGAAAGTAGAGTGTTAAGATCTCATTAAAGAGTATTCTGTCGTTTTTTTTACTTCCATGATGTATAAGTTTTGTCTCTTGGCTATTTACACGTACATGTGTCGCTACGTTGTCAGTTTGACTTTCTCTCCAGATTCAGGATGAAGGCAGTGTGTCTTAATCACTAGCCATTCATGAACAATCTAGCACAAAATAATTAGAAAATTTAAATACTAGACGCTCAGGCACTTCTTCTGGCAAGTTCTTTTTCAGCAAAGTAATTATTCCGCAGGAATCTTTGTCCCTTGGCATATTTTATAGTCGTTTACTTAACTGTCATATACAACTATACAAACATCTACCAGTTAATTTGAATGCACACACCATACCCTAAAACTGCATTGCGATTACGCTAAGCACTGATATAAAATTAAAGAAGAACTTCTTGTAAAGCAGAGCAAAATACTAATAATAAACTATTCATCCTTGAACAAAACGTTGTCTGGAGCGACAAAAATCTTACCAATAATGTATTACTACATTTTATCCTAAGCTAGAAAAAATCTTAATGACACTGCTACATTTCATCGTCTGGTTCATCAAAAATCTTACGAACACTGCTTTATTTGAAGTTTTTGTATGTGAGCTACATTATCGTAGCAGATGGTTAGATATTCCACTGTGTTCCAAACTCACTTAACCCAAATGCATGGATTTCAACAATGCTAAAATACTGCCTATCAATTCTAGTTGTAAAATTACCTAGGTATAGAAATAAATACAGTTCAACAAAATGTATGCAATATACCACATACGTACACGAGTGCCAACAGGTATGAATCTGTTGTAGTGTGTGCGTGCGTGCGTGCGTGCGTGCATGTATGTACATTTGTATGTACATTTGTATGTATGTATGTATGTATGTATGTATGTATGTACGTACGTGTAGTGTTTTAATCCATTTAGCGACCGATCAAAATCAATCAGTCAATCTGTCAGTTTGTCATTGAACAAATAAATCAAGTAATCACCGAATGAATCTTCTGAGAATTCGTGATAAATAGTCAACGAAGGGATGGTCATACTTTGCCATGTATTCTGGCCGACCTTAACCTTAACCTTTCCGCTAGTAAACACATTAATGGTTAAATAACATTTGATGTATGAATTAATCAGTAAATAATTGATCTACTCGTATGTTGATGTATTGAAAGTACGTCTATTTGATCAATTGACTGATCAATTATTAAGTACTTGAACGATTTATGTAAATTTCAGTTATTTCTTTAACCATGCCTCCATTCATTGACAATGGCAGTCCATGCGATATCTGGCTGTAATGGCTTGTAAATAGAGCAAGACTGTATCCTGTAATCACTCTAAAAGTAAAAGCTGTTCACCATGTGATTATCACATCGTGAAAAGACTAATGAATACTCTAGATAAAACTGAAGATGGAATGATAGATGTGGAGTGTTGTAGTCCTCAGAGTAAGGTAGCAATCGTGACAATCCTGTTTTTATCCGTGTACTAATTTATATGCATATACACGCAACGCTCTACTGTGAACTCTTCACACGTCTTCTGAAACTGTAGGGAGCTGTAAAGTGGTGAAAGGACCGTTAATCAGTTTTACTGCGCAGCACGAGTCCCCAGTTAAGTCTATAAGTGGAAATTCTAGTTAAAATAACAACTTACATAGCACGTAAAACCGTTAAAGTCTTCTCCTAAATACATAAAAGAGGTTGTTATACAAATAAAAAAGAAAGAAATGTGAGTTTGTTCGATATCTCTAATTTTCGTTTGAGTATTATTACTTGTGATTTCAAAATTCGATTTACGGAAATCAAATCAACAGAACAATTAGGTCCTACAAAATGTTATACTTTAGATCAATCGATAGTTATATAATCACGCACAATTTAATAATGTACATAAACAAATGAATGGCAGCAAATGATACAAAAATAATGATTATTACCACTACACGAGAAAAACACTTACAAGACACACGTGATCGACGACAGAAGCTGTTGACATGCATGCCAATGAACACAAAAAATGTATATATTCAATAGTATTATTTTCCATCATGTTCTGCAGTCAGGTATAGCATAGGCTCAAGATTTAAACATAGCATGTGAAAGAACATACATGATAATTGGCTCGTGAACTGATTCTTCTTCTTAATCTATGAGTATTTGTGGACATGTGTGTGTGTATATATATATATATATATATATATATATATATATATATATATATATATATATATATATATATATATATATATATATATATAATATCATCCTATATAAATCACCAGCTGCCTGCAGAAACTATCAAAAGCCTACACAAACCATCATCAGTCTGAAAAACTTACTAGCAATCTATAGAAATCATCACCAGTCTGTAGAAATCACCTAAGGCGAATAGAATCCACCCATGGTCTACGTAAATCGCCAGCTGCCTGCGAAAATCTCCAGCTGGCCGCTGCCTGCAAAAATTCACCAACAGCCCACAGAAATTACCAGTCGCATATAGAAATCACCAGCCAACAACAACAAAATCAACATCATACGGGAATAACTAGCACAGCTGTAGATATCAGATACAACCCAAATAAATTACCAACACCATACAAAAAGCACAAACACAGTACCCTCATCATCAGCACCAGCAACGTACGAAAATCATCAATAAGGATTCCTGAGATGTCCCGGTTGTCACACATGACTCAACATTAGAAGTTGGAATACGTAACTATGTTGAAGGAAGCCACCAAAAGACCACACAATTACATATAAATTTTGCCTTAACATTATCAATTTCACAGTCTCACATAATATTTATCTCGGAGCTATTTTTCTTATACTACAATAATATAAATCATGTGACTTCTGTAATTATCGCCTCTCTTTGAAGAATCGGGAAAAATATGAATTCAATATATCATTAAACTTCATAATAACCTTTAAGAATCATCTTTTCAGGAAAATGTAGAGTAAAGGAAAGAACGGATTTACGTTTAACAATCTCAAAGAACAGTTAATAGATTTGGCTATTTCCCAGTTACCCCAACAAATTCACACACGAAATTTAGAAAACAATGTTAAGTATACTCCCACGATATACATTGGCTATGCAACTACTTTGAGGACGCAAAGATTTTTAACAAAAAAATAAGCTCGAAAAAACCCATTGAATATACCAATTATGATCGACATATAGCCCTAGGCTATTAGATATTTTAATATGCGATTTTGAACAGTGCACTTTAGTAACAAGCTTAGGTAGTTTTAACAGCTTTAAAAATTCCCAGCACATCCTAGATACGTGACAAAAGAAATGTATACACGCATAGATTTCTCATATCCGTCATCATCGCGATGAGCTGACAACATGAACAAATGTAACGCGTATACGAAACCATCGTAATGAGAGTTCAGTAAAGTCAGTTGACAGCGTGCCATCTTGCCTTTGCACATTAGTGAGGTTCGTTATCATGTATCCCTCTGAGATTTGCAGCATTTAGCTTAAGAAGATAAAATACATGTCTATTTACCGGTCATCGGTTGTAAAACATTTTCTTCTATCTCTTTAGGTATACAAAACAGTATTGTGCCTCTGCCTAGGTTTCACCTGATAAAGCGAAATTGCATGTAATTTGAAACTTACAAATATCCACATTTCATTAGAGTCTCTTTGAAGTGAAAGACCAAACTTAAGTAACATTCTACAAATACTAGCATGTGTCTTTCCATTGGTTACTATCGTTACTGTAACTTTTTCTTTGTATGGATTGTTTGTATTACACGGGGACTCCTGTACAACATGTGAAAATACACAAATATTATAATAGGATCCGTTTGCCTGAAACAGAATATTGTCTGGTGCGGCAAAAATCATAATATTGGTAAAATTATCAATGTGTTAGCTACATTTAGGTAATCCGCACCTTTAAGAGGATTCTGGTTGAAAAACTGTACTTAAAGTTTTGTCAAGCCAGAATATGAAATGTAGCAATGTTAATAAGAGTTTAGTCGGGCCAGACATAAAAAGTACCAATGTTAATAAGAGCCAGACATAAAATACCTGTAAATTCTTCTCGAGTCAAACGATGTTCTGCTGAAAATAACTGAAATTGATAAAATACTCACATAAAAACAATAGAGAAAATATATGTTTTAACGATATTACACATACCTTTCCAAAATTGATGTTTTATTAAAGCAATAAAGATGAGAATTGTATTTTGTCATATATCAACGTAATAAAATCACATCGTCAAAACATAAGTCGTGAACTAAATGGAAATTCAACTGACAGAATCTAAATTACCTTGGGTTGACACTTCCGTTAAATTGGTCTTGATGCCATGACTAATTTTGAAAAGGAAAATTTCAACAACACCTTACGGCTGGGAAAAAAGCTCTCTAGACGTACAAATATATTTCAGCAATGTTCTAAAATTAAATAAGAAACCTCTTCATTGTGTGGATTTATTTGAAATACAGCTAGAACTAACATTTTATCGATAAATCGTGACAATAAGGAAAAGTAACTATTCAATGTTGGATCTCACTCACTCACTTTTCTTGAGGCTACAAGTTTCATTTCTAAGAATTAAACTAATGACGAATGCCTGAGAACACACACACATGATGAGGATTAGAAGAAACATTTATAGGAGATTATTTTGTATTCGTAGAAAACAATTATATGTATGTCGCAACACTATATTATATCAAAAAATATATATATTTATATCTTATTCTCTAATTACAATACTACGATTTTGTAGTTACTTTGGAAGTTGAGTAGGCCTCAAGATTTTTCTGTCTTCCCAGAGGACCTTTGTAAATCAAGCTCAAAATGCACTTAGTACACTTGCGTCTGCTATTTTTTATACGTTGTACATCACCATAAACTCATCAACGTCATTATGCCAATATCCGATAAGTGGGTTTTACGAGGTTACCGGTAATATGCAAATATACAAGTGCCGTCTTCAAGTTTAAGTATAAAGTAATCGCCACTCTATTTTGAAGCGAGTAAAGTACATCTCCAATGTGACAAATTGCTTCTGATTAGGAGACAGTGCTTGAATGGCATCAAATTCATGTGTAGGTCTAGATGTCTCTTAAGCACAAACATACATATGGGTAAACACACACACACACATATACATATATACATAATATTATATATATATATATATATATATATATATATATATATATATATATATATATATATATATATATATATATATATATATATATATATATATATATATATACTTAATTCAAAAGAATAAGGACGTAATAAGTCGTTACTCGGAGTTTCACGCTCCGAGCGATCTTCAGACGATCGCCCGAAGCGTGAAACTCTGAGTAACGACTTATTACACATCCTGAGTCTTTTGAATTGAGTCCATAATGCTCTGCTACTAATATTTGCATCGAGCACTGTTCTCTCCAGTGAGACACTTACATTCATATGAGTATAGATATATATATGTGTATGTGTGTGTATTATATGTTATACACACAGACAAGCTGTTTTCAATGTCAGCATGTTGTTTATCGCGTCATAAAACAACCATGTAATTATCGACATACAAACTTGCATTTTATTGAGATTATTCATAGAATGACATGTGCAAAATTGTGTCCTTGCCCATAGCCATTGGAAATATTGTTTAGATGAATCCATTGTGCTTTACGAGATATGTGATGTGATTTGTAAAAGCATATTCTGATAGATGGATATTTATGTAATTTCAATCGGCGCTAAAAGCATGGGGAACTTTAGCCACTTCAATGAATCCCCTGTCATATTTGTGTGACAAGTTTTTTGTTGAAAGCACATTAAAGGATATCAATCATTGACAGATTATATCATACATCTTTCACTGAAGCCTTTTCAACCGTCAACAATTGACAAACCCATTCTCAAATAACATTTTTTCGCTTGATTTCCTATTTCCTGTTTGGAAAGAAAGCATCCGATGACATGCCTTCCATTCCTTTGACCCTCCTCTACCACACACATTACTGCTACTTCACTTTGGAAGCCAATTGAATTGTCGTCTTTCTCGTACAAACATTACTACATTGTATTGTCAGGCTCGTCAGATATCTTGCAATGTCGTCAGATATCTTGCTAACATTGCTAAACCTTCATAGCTCAACAACAATCTTACTACCATTGCTTTAATATGTTATCTTCTGGGCGTAACCAAAATTAGAAGTACAGTTATTACATTTTAATCAACGGACATGTCTGAAAAAGTATACATGAGTAACATGTGTATAATTTGGGGAAGCTAGGCTAAGATAATTAGTGGTAGCTCATGTGAAGAAACAGTCGCACTGTTCGGAGATTGTAGTCATGCAAGCAGTGCTAGTGTCTAGTGAGATCTTTGTTTAGTCGGATCGGATGACATTTTGTTTCAAATTCATTGCCTTCCATCATAGATATTCCTCTCAGTAGATAACCACAAGCATACACAGTTTCTGTCACAGTACGCGTTCGAATGACGACAGTATTGTCTCGAAATAAAAAGGATGTTCACAGTATTCAATAGTTAAAATGATTTCCTTTCCACGTGATCTAAATTATGTATACTTAAGAAGAAATGAGGAAATGAAAGGGGTTTTACTGGTTTCCTTTCGTAACCTATATGAATTCTTTATCTTTGTATTTAGATATTTTATAAGCAACATTCATAGATCTATTTTATTTCAGTCATTCGTGATATGAATACATGTGGGGAAGTTTTAAGAATTCAAAGCCGTTTCGTTTTCTTCAGATAGAGGATTACTTATCTAATTCATAAGTCGTAATGAGTGGTTGATAAATCATATCGACATAATGATAAAGTTGTAATGATGTTATGAACAGTCATAAGGATAGAATGATATGTCATAACGACAGGGTGATAGTCGTAATGATTGGATGATAAGTCAAAACAACAGAGTGATAAACTCATAGCAATGGGTTGATAAGTTGTAATGACAAAATGATAAGTCGTAACAATGGATTCATAAGCTGTAACAACGAATTAATAAGGTGTAACGACAAAAGTGATGTCATAGTGATAAGCTGTAGTCGAAGTATGATACGACGTAACAACTGGATGATAATTCGTAACTGTGGAGTGATAAGATGCAATAACATAATGATAAGTAACATCAACAGAGTGGTAAGTCGTGTGACGGAATACAACGCCAAAAAAGAACCAGCAACAATGAACCACATTCATTAAAACTCAAAAAGGAAGCTTAAAAGCAACCAGAAAATCTGAAACCATAGTAGCTTTTTGGACAATCATTTATCCATTTTGTATTACATATACTATTTATGCCTAGCTTGCCATCCCACAGTAAGTATAATACTAGCATCTGTAATATTATGCACGCACTTATGATTAAGCTGTTGAACACATGTACCAAAACTTTCAATTTATTACATAGAAGTGATGTAGTTAGCTACGGGTTAGCTACGGATGTTTTAATCAAAATGTTGGAGCATTGTCGTTTATGTAATGGCGACTTACATGGGTTTATTTGAAAATATGAAGTTTGTTGGGTTGATTTTGATGATTAATAAATCGTAACAATAGCTCATAGCTACCGTTTGAGAGTTAAAGAAACGACTCAAATAAGCGTGGTCAGAAATACACTTTTCATGTCATGCCATTGCATGACTATTGAATATAACCGTTGTTCATGTGAACACCTTTTTTTTTGTTCATTTGGGCGACAAGGAAGACACGCAATATTACTGTAACAAAACATTGAGCTGTCTCATTCCTACATTTTTCATCTTTGTTTCGCTGAATAAAGCCTAACCATCGACTGTACTGTAAAGGCGTATATGTATTGGTTAAGAAATTCAATGTATTCACTGTAACCAAAAGTTGTTATTCTTTACATGCAGGGTTTACCTTTGCTTGATTGACAGAACTACAATTTGTGATGCTTTAACTGACACACACACACACACACACACACACACACACACGGCAATAATTCATTTGTGCTATTAAAAATAATGAAAATCCATGAATTTCTTTGGTTGCTCATTTTCAAAAACGTACTGATATCAACTAATAATTGTAACTGAGTATAAATGAACTGTGACAGCTAATGACGATAGATCAGACACACGTACATACCTCTGTTCTCTGATATAAGTGCCAATTAAAAGTCCTTCTCATACAGCGGCTGACGATGATGAATTGAGATGGCTGTATAGTGTAATGGCATTTCAGATGTAATGTTCCTCAAGGATAACGTTAAAGCATTTGATAAAACACGACAGACCACCCTACTCTTACTGTTTAACTCAGGTTCCTCCAATCAAAAGCAGACCCCCTAGGTATATTTAAATTCTCAAACCCTTTCTTCAGTGTCACGACACGACGCCTGCACTTGCGTAGGCCTTATATGGAATCTTCCAGTGGCTGATTTTGAAACTGCACAGCTGTTCACAGTCAACAAATTGATGAAACCCTTTTATTTCAATATTAGCAGAAATAGTTTCCATAATTTCCTAAAGTTAATCCAAACTTATGAACCCAAAACAGAACTGAGGTAAATCCGATTATTGTAGTTCTGATTAGGGTATCTAAGCTAGATAGAATCTTCATGGCGGATGTACATATAGTATTCAATCAGACGTATTCATAGTTCATCGTAGAAGAGATTATTTAACTAATTGGAGCCACTTTGTGGATAAAATCAATAAGTGATGGTCATCCCTCCACATCAATACGCATAACGAATTCCCTGTGTGATTGGGTCTACTACAATGCCTGCGGTGTTCTTTCATCTAGTCCATGCTTTGTAGGAAGGTTAATGAAATGGGAGAATGCAATGGTTTATCAAAACTAAGTATCAGAATCACAAAACGTGAATGTAAATTAGCTAGTTTTGTCCTTTCCTAACTTACGATTCATTTTATGACCAAATATATGGAAAGTTGTCATTACGGTAGCTGTTGAGGACACCTGCGTTTTCTCGTCAAATAATACGAGTAGCTGTCATCAATCGTTATAATATGCTGCAATACTTACATAAAAATGGTTGAAATTCATGTAGTTTGGTACCGTCTCGCAATATTAAATGTAAATTAACTTGAAATATACATACTTATGGAATAATTAAAAGATGAATTATTACACACTGCAACACATGATTCTTAAAGATTACATTAATTCATAGATTCCTAAGCTTACAATGACATAAGTAAAATGTACAATGTAAATGTATGGTGTACCGATTCCTAAATTAACTGCTTAATTTGAATTCAATTGTACCTGGTTTATCGTGTAACGACTTCAATAGAGAAAAGGGACACAAACGCAAACGCAAACATTAACAGAGAGAGTGCATGTACACTAAAGGCATTTATTCCATACTAACGTGCAGTTACTTCCATATTTCGAGTTATTTCAATCGCTGTCATTTTGCTTTTATGTAAAGTTTTGGCCATAAGCATGTGCGAGTCGCTATAATTAGAGATTGCAGAACATTTTGCTGATAAATCATGTCTTTTGCAAACGTCTACCAATGTCATCGATGCAGTCATGTAGAGGTATAGATTATCCATATGGTTAACACACATCACTGCACAAGGTTTTGATTTTGAAAACATAGATGTTATGGTTATTGAATCTATTGACCGAGACCAATTATGTCAAGGGGACCTGCTTAATTGAATCTATGTCACTACGCTGCAATTAATCAGCCTTAACATTGAATGATTGATAGAGCACAGCTGCTGACACTACTAACGCATAGTTCCTTTCATGCTAAGAAATGTGACATTTTTAGATTTTCTGCAACCATTGCAAATTCATACCATTAGAGAAAACCATTCTTCTTGTAAACGTTGATGATTACTACTCAAGCGTAATTCCCAGGTGCATGGATATGATATGTTTTTTATGACTTTTGTTAAATATAGACGAGTGTGTAGATGTGTGTAATTTACTTTGTGAATATGTGCCTTATTGTGTTAAAGTTATGATTTGTGTCATGGACTGTGCGGATGGGTGTATTGGGCAGGATTATACAATACAGACTATCAACAAGCACAGAAAGTCTGACAATCAGTCAGTCAGACATATAAGCAGACAGACCTACAGACCCACAGACAGATAGGTATTTAAATAGTTAGACAGACAGACAAACAGACAGATAGACAGACAGGCAGACAGACAGACAGACAGGCAGGTGTATGGACAAGGTCTGAATTTCAGCTTATCAAAAAGGACTCTTCTGGGTTTCGTCGTATCAAATTGCCTAGACCTAAAGGTGTCACTACAGATTGAATGACTGATGTGTACTAAAGCGTATTGGCGATATCAGACACGATACCCCATGTTATATTTTCTATACTAATGTAATTTTCGTGGGCGTAAAATGATATTGATAAGTTATATTCGTCAGTGGGCAAAAGTCGATTGAACTTCCTAGGGGAATTGATATCTCGAAGACGAAAACTCCGATGGCAGCGAGATGTAACTCAGACTGTATTAATCTATACGATTACAGTATTTTCAGTGAATTCAATTGACTGAGAGGCATTTCCAAACTCTACAACCATTAGATCTGGTTCAGAGGTTAATACAATGACCCCGATCACAGGCAAATGAATGTGGTTTTCTGCGATAAAGGCATCGGTACGGTGCTCATTCGACTATCTAATCAAATCCATCGAACTGTTCCCATGGCACAGTAGGCGCTTCGGGATAGATATACCATTAGTAATTTGACTCCAATCAAACGATTAGTCTGTGTATGTTAGTGATCACAAATAAGGTAATACTGCCCAGTAGTGCACGCAACAAAACAAGTTTCGACCTTGTCTCTTTTTATGAAAACAAAAGCCATTTATGAAAAGTCTCAGCCCATTATTCACTTGACTCAGTCAAATGGAATCTAGGATACAACTAAGTAGATAGCGACTGTCTGTTCATATACATTTGGCATACAGTACATATGAATAGAAGTGATACAGATGTATTTGAAAAGTAGACGGAGAAAAGTGAAGGATTTAAAATTATAGTAACTGTAGTTTAGGTTTTAAACGAAACCGTCTTTTAATGTCAGTTTTAGCGGCCGAAGAAATGCTTTTGTTTTCATTGTTTGTCTGTCTGACTGTCTTTCTGTCTATTTGTCTGTCTGTATATCTGTCTGTCTGTCTGTCAGTCTGTTTGTCTGTCTGTCTGTCTGTCTGTCTGTCTGTCTGTCTGTCTGTCTGTCTGTCTGTCTGTCTGTCTGTCTAGGCACATGTGTGTCTGTCACTATGTCCTCATTATCAGGTGGCTCATATTAAATGAAATGTGGTATTTGTAGATACGTGGTTATATCTGATTTCAGGCAATCTATGTATGGAAATTAGTATATCTCGTGATAGATGTACATGTCCCGCCCTTAAATACTTTTGTCCATAGTCCATACCCTCACCATTGGTGGCACACTTTTAATACATGTACAACATGTACAGGACTAATTTATAAGCAGTATATACGATTTCAAAACAAATATCTTCAATTAGAAAGGCATTCCTCATTTTCATTTTATGTGTATGAGATATATTCCCATCAAGAAGTCTTCAATGGCATCACAAGGCAAAATACCTTAGTTTTTTGTCGCGTAGGAATTATTCAGCTCAAATCTGGTTATTTCACTAAGTGACAGGTCAACAAAATATGAGCGAAGTACTGTGAAATTTTTTAGAGTATTTTATATGTATTAATTAGCACAATGATTAAATATCTTCTCAATTCATCCTTTGCTCTTGCCACACTAATCTTCGGGAGAATTTTTAGTTCACATCTCTTATTAATACATCTTTTGTGAAAAGACCATAAGTTAGAATGCCAAAAGTTGAAAGTTACTTGTAAAATCCAACGAACATGGTTAATGAAACGCGAAAATTTCGAATGTCGTAAATATTACGTCGTTCACTTTTGATAATTGTCGAATGTTACTGGCAGATGTTACGATATACAACTTCTGTTTATCAATGTGGGCTTCGTTTTGTTGTGAATAGTACTAGTGTACGTACAGCAGAAGTGACAGACACAATTTAGATTCAGTTAGCCTTACATTTAGCTACACAATGGAAAGCAATTTGCCGCGAGACATGTCATTAAGTCTCACGTATAAAGAGTACCCCAAGCTTAAAGTGGTTGAGACTTCCACCTACATCAAGTTAATGCATTAAAATCGAGTAATGAACTAAATTGGAAGGTAGTTATTCAATGACTGCAGCTACTCTAGATATTAAGCTCGCACTTTAATAGTGTGTTCATTCAATAAACTGCAATTAGCAATGGCTGGTTACCCTTTGATCTAAACACAACAAAGGAAGTTAAATCATGAATGACAATCTCATTAGCAAAATGAAAGACTGCAAAGAAGTAAGCGATATACTTCCGCTTCCGAGAATTAATTATAGACATTTCTAATCAGATTTTTATCGATGCTGGTCGACTTCTCTAGAAATTAAAGTAGTTTCACTTTGTGTCTATTTCCAAACAAGCGCAATGACATTCAGTAGTAGTTCCTCAAAATATTTAATCTAGCTATAGTTGTTTTAATTTGATTTCACTTTGAGACGGTTTCAACAACTCTTCTAGAGTATTTTAGTCATACTGTAAATATATTTGTAATTGCTGTCAATTAGATTAATGTAGAATTGATACACATTAGTGATTCCTCTCAAATAAACAAAGCGTAAATGCTTATTGCTCGTGTCAGTTTTAGTTGATAAATTACATGGTCAGTGACAATCTGTACAATCACTAATAGTTTTGATCTTGATTTCATAGATTTTGCCAAATTTGCATAGGTACTCTCAATAATATTGATCGCTTGTATATCCTCATAAATTAGACACATGATTTCCATTTTTGTAAAGATGGGAGTCATGCAATAATCCAACTGTCCTTTTTTAATTCAAATCATTATATATACTTTACTCATGCAAACTAAGCACCACACTGTACTGCAATGCTGTATTCTAATACTCTGTATTGTAATATTGATGTGTATATCATGTACACTTTGCACCTAGCATGACAAAACATTGTACACTCCTTTGTAACAAAAACAGATTAAGGATTTGATATAGAATGACAACTACATAGAAAGACTCCTGAAGTAGATTGACAGAAACACGTGATATTTAACTTTACCCTCACGAACAACAAGTATATTGCGTGATATGGTAAACTAATTCACTGTAAGTCGTATTATCAACATTAGTTTTACGAATCAAACATTCATTTAGACAATACTGTTACAGTATACAAATTTATTACGATTGACAACAAGAAATGAAATGGGTCAGAAAAACAGGTAGAATCGCATTACGAATAAATCGCATTACAGATAATATCTTACGCACGATACTTTACACATAGAACGGCTTAGAATCCTTTTTATGATGATTCTTAACTATTACACATAGCTTAGTAGGTGATTTAGGTTTGTGTATTTTACAAGCGATGTAAATGACATTGAAGTAGAAGAGAGTAATCACCATTCTAGTAATAACTGATCATCGAGAATAAGCGAGCAAGATGTTTAAAGAGATAATGATTTATCTCCTCATTCATCAAAACAGCTGCATCCGACATTCTAATGCTAAGTTGTCATGGCCACACAGTACTTAAGGAGCCCATAACTTTCCTATCTTCATGAAAATCTTAAGCCGGCTCTTTCTTTTTTATAAAATCTAAATTTCAATCAATACTTATTAGATAGCACAATCAATACTTATGAGAAGCAAGGTTTCATCAGGTACTTTGTCAGTACGATGTTTACCTAAACCAAACTTCCTTTTAAAATATTACAGCAAAACTTAGCCATACTGATAACCTTCTTCAACATTATCTGAGAGAGAGAGAGAGAGAGAGAGAGAGAGAGAGAGAGAGAGAGTGTGTGTGTGTGTGTGTGTGTGTGTGTGTGTATATATATATACTATATATATATATATATATATATATATATATATATATATATACTATATATATATATATATATATATATATATATATATATATATATATATATATATATATATATATATATATATATATAAATGCCAATCGGCAGTTTAAAGTAATATATATCCATAAAAACAAAATATATATCCAGTATTTGTGGTATCTTGCTTTCATACTTCCATTCAATTCAAATATTGTACTGTGTGCATATTCAAAGACATTGTCTTATCAGGCTCACATGCATGGGAATAGAGAACAGTACAAGCGGACCCTTGTAACAACGTACTAAAGGAGGGTTTCCTTAAGGTGGAAGTGTGAGGTTTGGCCTAAGTGTCGTGGAGACTATTGTACATGTATTTCTGATATAGAATGTAATCCTAACTGGCGATGGTTTATTGGTTGGTACAGAAGTGTATAAACAGTATCGATGGTCATTGACAACTTTGTTCGTAAACTAGTAATGATATATTGAGATGGCTTGATTTTCTGACTATCATGCATGTAATCTTTCCTCAAGTACATATATTTACTCTTTAATAGCTGACTATAACATGATTTAGGATATACAGGGCATAGATCAGGTTTCTGTGTTTGCTAAATGTACATATGAGATGAAGATGAAGGCAATACCAAGTGAACTGAAGTTTGACATCTTCACTATATGCTGACTTGTAAGGATGCATTTCAGTACATTGACTAAACAAGTCAGTATCATTCAACTATATATGTCTTTCAATATTGGTTTGTGTTTAGACCATGATTAGAAATGTTTGAAGTGCAAGCGTAAGAGACTATGCTTTATAAAGGTTAACGCAGTAGATATTACATTAAACATAATGAATATATATTAAATGCATTACCGTTTAAGAGAACCTGCGGTGTGTTGTTCTACTCCATAACATTTAGTATACACTCAGGTGATGACCTACTATATATCTCGCCTTGATATCCTATGAGAACGAATATTGATTCGAAACGTCAGGATTGAATTTATATTTATCAGGACTGTTCTATTCATTACTTTTGCACTCGCATATAAATCATACTATATGATAAGTGGAACCAAATTACATTGGTATTAATATAAAATTGATGTTCATTATATATGAGTCATGAGATTACTAAGAAAGGTTAACAGAATGATGGTGAGATGAAAAAAAGTTAATAAGAAATTCCAAACATGAAGAAAAGTGAGATGAAGCGAATTAAGACCACCTCTTGATGTATATATCCAATTACAAAACATGGTCATTGATGTGATGAAATTGGTATGTTCAAGAACAGTATTTTCCATCCCAATACACCGATAAACGCTTGAGAGATTTTCATATGAATAGACGAGATTTAATACCTTTTATACTTTAATACACACAAGACTCGTTTGATAACAAATATCAAATTCATATTTGAGGGAGCTTCACAAAATCTTTGTATTGTTTCAGACCATCTGGCGCCATGAAACATATTTATATAATAACACAAGATAGCACGGTTTATTGCCTGCCCAAGGGATGGTGGTCATATAATATTGATAATGCCCCTTTCGATACCCATTCGTATGACCAATGGTCCGGACAAAAACTGCATCAAAGTTGGATTGTCAAAGACGAGTCAAGTGAATATGCTATCATTTGACGTGAAATGTACACGGAAGTTGGTGAAGCTTAGTATGAGACAGGAAAAATCAGTGAAAAAAGAAAAGCGAATGACAAACGACAGAGCCGAGGATACAGTAATTTACCTTGGAGGTGGAAGATACCTCCATATACAGAGGTCTATTCAAATTCCATGGTTTGCTAGTGGCAACAACAACATGGCCACCGTCTCTATGTATATGTAAAAGTAACTGAACGCTGATGGATGTAAATACGTCACAAGATACCTCCAAACACAGAGGTCTATTCCAATTGCATGATTCGCGAGCCACTTAGCATTCGAACGTCTTTTATTCAAAAGTAACTGGACGTCGATCGATGTAATAAGTCACAATATGAATAACCGATCATTACGAACTACAAAATAACCCACGCTCTGCACCCACTACAACACCCTTATATCTCTGGTACTAATTGCTATTACGGAATTGATATTTGGGTCCAGTTTAAGATATCGAAATGTTCAGAGTTGAGTTGCTGGGCTTTGTTCTCCGTCGCTACAGTAAGCCAGACAGTACTTAAGCCAATCTGGGAACCCTTAGAAACAAACGAAAGCGTTGCCGACAGACCACAAGTTGTATATACAGTATTCAATGCATAAGTTGACTTCCCTGCCAAACAGTATTTTAAATATACAATTAAATCAACCAAACTGTCCATCATTCTACACCAGCCAAATACAATTCCTCTGTTTACCCTTTCGACGTATGTAATTGTAACAATCTAACAAATGATATTGTCTGCGGCTCATCTATCATAATATTCAAAGAAGTGCCCAACTCAAATCAACATAATTGACCCTTACTAGACTTAGTATGATGTCTACTGCATGTATATATACTGAGTGTTACCGCATCGACAGAAACACAAAGAATACATTCTGATTTCACTGGCCAGGTGATGAGATCCAATCCATTGAGTGCGTTACTTATCTCTTTCGCATATCCCTTTATTTCGCATCGGTAAATCGTTCGCCCTGCCTATGTTCAGTTGACATTCAAGGTTAAATACATGACGTGCCGAAAGCCCTTAATCCTTTATGCTAGCAATCACAAATAAACACCAAAAGATCAAGAGGTTAATCCGCTCTATAAAGGTATATGTCATAGAAATCTGTCATTTGATCAGCTGTAAGGTATGAATACCATGCCGCATAGATCTTGGACAAATGATTTTTCCCAAGGATGAAAATGTAAAGAGTTCTTTATACCCCCTTTACCGCTACCTTATACGATTATTATTATTCCATTTAAACTAATTCTTGTAACGTACTAGTCAGCTGATAGTAGGTCATTGCAGATTAGTTTATAGTAATATTAGAAAAGAAATGAAAAGCACATGTTTTCGCTGTGTTAAATGTTGAATATTTACAGTTACAATTTACTGTCAATTCTAATTAGAGATCAAAGGTGCGGTTTTTTTTCCGCTGATTGTGTATGTGGTAACTTTACTTGTAAGGATGTAGTGTGCGTTGCACTCCACAACACGGGGGGGGGGGGGGGTCGAGCGACAACAGTCAGAATCTAGTCACAGACCAACACTCGCCATGCAAGTAGGGATATGTATGTCGATGCTGTGCAATGAATATTTCATAAGTAATGATGACACCTAGTAATACTAATTCTCAAATAAAATACAACAAAACTTTGAGGATCATAGTATCTTTACATGTCATTTTATCATGATATTTTTAGCTATGGAGTGTACGTATTTCTTGTGAGGATTACATACTGTTATTGCCCATCACAAAGCTAATTTAAGAATTGTATCATACACGAATCTCATCAGCGAAAGGTACTTACATTAGATAAATACCATTTCATAATCTCCTCTTCCTATGCGTAGGTTGAGTTTATAAATACTTCTTACTGTCTTCATTTTTGATCTTTTGAGATGAGTATGCATTCAAGTGAAACTGAGATAAATAATGTATTGGAGAACGGGCTCACTGAAGGCTTGATTCTTGGCGCCGTTAACCAAATAGTGAACATGGCTATTGTGACAATCTGTTTTAACAAGATATCGGAAGGCTGTGATTATATTTGTGACTGTATTCAATCTCAGTCATTATTATCCAAGATAAATCTGTATACCCTAAAATAATCATTTTAACAGATCTCGAATCAATGTAGTATTAAAAAACGTCGACCTTGTGAGACCCTTTACTTCGTAAATGTTTATGAAGTTGAATATTCTAGATGTTTTCAAACTTTATATAAACTTAGTAGGCTCTTTTATTTATGGTTTGATCCACCAACAATCACCGCATTCTGAGTAGTTACTAGTCACGACTATGATACTCGATTCTGCTTATATCAAAATATATGTCCATATCATGACAGATCGAACCCAGGTCAATTTTCTGTTTCTTTTGCTGGTGAAAAAATTTGAAATGACATCCCTGCCAACATAAATATGATAAAATGTATTAATTCTTTATATCGTTTCAAATAAATCTTCAAGCAACATCTACTGGCACAGTATAACTGATCAATTGTATATTTGTAATTGTAATCATGTGTACATAATACCGTATGTATTTTGAGTCATATTGAGTACCTTACTGTGAAATTCTGTATATGAATATGTGAGGTGACAGGCCCAGACTAGCTGTAAGCCATTTCCTGACTCCCCATTGTCCCACTACTATATTTATTTGGGGTAAATAAACTGATCATTTACATGTCCAGGAATGTCATGCTCGTGTGTCTAACTTAAAGTGGACATGGAATTATAAATATTTTATTTAAATGCTGAAGATAGGTAGGTAATCAAGGTAATTATATGCAAAATAAGAATGATTATGAGCAGAAGGTCATAAAATGAGTTTTCCAAAACAATACAAAATCCGTAGCAACTATATTCATGTCGATAGCAACTACACAAACGGTTGTTTATGGAAAGAGAAATATAAAACAATAACCTTCAGCCAAAATTGTATTTTATTTAAAGATCATAATAGAGGTATGTATCAACCATGGTCAAACCAAACCAACCTCGTACAAGATGTATATTTATTTGTTTTAGTGAAAAGATGTGTTCTTTGCAATATTTTACAAATCGACAACAACAATAACAATAACAATGGCCATAGTAATTACGAACCGAGTCATATACAGTAATTCACAAAGTAGCCACATGGAATTAATTTACTTTTTTTCCTGTGGCTGAACACAGACAAGTACAGGGGATATAGTTATATTAACTATTTCCATGTACTGCATTGCCCACTCAGAGATATACTCGCTAGACCTCACATAGCCTTACAAATTATTGATACTAATGTAAATCGTCACATCCGTACGAAATAATTCCAATTAATGACACTTCCTCTATTATCAAAGGTACCTCTTTGACAACTCATTGAAATCATTCTCTCCCTCTAGATCATCTAATGTGACAAACGAGGATACTATCGACTCAGCACGTAACGAATATATAGATTAGTGCATCAAGTACATACAGTCAGAGTAGAACGCCAAGAAATGACGAAAACAAACCAGAGGTTTTGAAGATATGTTCTATTATTAATATACAATATAGTCTTTTCGTCAGTCAAAATATTTATTTGAAGTATCTCTGATTGGTTGTACGTAGAACTCCGGGCAGATTTGGACATTAAACAGGAGAAACTGCGATTTCTAACAATATCTCCCATCTGACTAGATACTTTGGAGTAGTGGAGATATCTTAAGATAGAATACTTTCATTTCCACTTGTGTATTCAATTATCTGATTTTGTATTCATTAATCAAGGGATCAAGAGACCTTGTCAATCATTATCGAACACCGTCTTCTTACATTGTAAACGTAAGTAGACCGATACGTCTGTTTGATAACGTTATTATTCGAATACATTAAGGTTTCACTCCTTCATAAAACAATACTATCACACCTAGTGAATGTGATAAAAAAGATATGCAAGGCGCCTATTGAATCCTGTATATTTACCTGAAAAAGAATGGCTACCTCCAATTATAGTGATCTGTGTGCTTTGCAAGGTATTACAAAATGAGCTGTGAGAATTATTATTACGCTACTCTATGTACGTTAATTGTTGACCTCAAATGTCAATTTGCTTGTTCACTTTACATGGAGTCTCTTTTCATACATGATACAGTACTCTAAAAACAGTAATCCTTTCTTCAGGACGTTTGAGAAAAAGAGACATATGACATTTATCAGTGCACTCAAGTAAATCATGCCTACAACCACACAAGACATTTACTCTGACTCTGTCGTGATTGACTGCTTTACGTTTGGTAATGCTCATAAAATATTTCGCCCATAAAAAACCAAAGAGAGGGTAAACATATATCTGAGGTAATTTTATATTATTTGCTAGACATATTTTTTAATCCATTTTTTAAAAGCCCAAACTGTAACAAAAATAAATATTCCAGTACTCTATAAAAGTTGAATTGAACGCGGCTAACATTTTTAAAAGTGCAACCTACAAGTCAACACAAGTCATGTAGTACTGACAAGAATTATTTACATTTGGAATGGAATTATTAGTACAGTGACTGTATATTGGTGAAATCTTCTACACCATCCATTGCAATCGAGAACATACATTTCTGTTTTGTGACTGATTCTGAAAATGTAAACACGAAATGCTATTCACATACACCTTCTAAGTCAGATCGACATTTGTGGGTTGAACATTTACTTTAACATTATATGTCGTGTGTGGCATCTCATGAATATGCATGTATATATATTTAATTATTTCCTTTATAATCTACATTTGGATACAATCACGTAAAATCAATGACCATACCTTAATTAGTGAGAAACCGTGTTACAATTTAAAAACCCTGTATTAAGGTTGTAAAATATGATACGTTTCTTGATATGAAATGTCAATCAAATGTCTCTTTGGAGGATGAAAAGTTAATTATATATAAGCCATAGTTGGAGTTAGAATATTAAAAGGCATATTTTGCGTGTAGTTTAGTTAAAAGGCTTTGATTTGATATCATAATTGTCGAATAAAACAAGGCGTGCAAAATATGTTGAATTGAAAGACATCATTCACTTATATTAGAATATATTAAAATGAAGCTGATATAGGATGTGGAAATAGATAGCTACTGATATGAAATGACTCGTTGCGTAAATGCATCAATGCATTTGTAATGGCAAACAGTATTTCTGAAATTTACGAATACAAAAATGAATAACTTAATAGACAGGAGGAAGTAACTGAAAATGCAATGTGACTTTGAAATTGTGGAATGTAAGGTAAACTTTACTCAAGTTGAAATATGCAAGTCAATATATATATATATATATATATATATATATATATATATATATATATATATATATATATATATATATATATAAATATATATATATATATATATATATATATATAATTTTTCAAAACTATTACGCTCTGCCACTGCGGTATAGAGCACTGTCTATACTGTCTATATATATATATATATATATATATATATAAATATATATATATATATATATATTTAAATTATTACATTTACATACCCACCATGTTTGATGATATACCTCCCATGATATTATTCTGTGTAAAAGTTAAAGACCTATACTATAATCACTTGTTAATGAGATATCAAGTGTGCAAACATACGCAGACAGACAGACAGACAGACAGACAGACAGACAGACAGACAGACAGACAGACAGACAGACAGACAGACAGACAGACAGACTGTCTAGACAAGGTGATAACATTATCTTCCTTTGTGGAAAATGAAAATGACAGGTTAGAACAAAACAAAACCTTTCGATGTTATTGCGAATTTCCGTTATATTGTCCATTTCTATAGTTTGATAGATTTGAACCTCACAGGAATTCAGATAATGCACTCCACTGCTAAGAAGCGAACAATACAATTGTCACTAATAGTTATGTGACTGTCTGATACACATACCCAGAGGAAATGCTTTCTTGTTTGTTGATTTACACAATGTGACAAGACGTTTTGCTGAGTGCCCTTAGTAGTACTGGATGGATTTTGTAGAGTAGGACCCTCGGGTTCACTGTTGTTCATTGCAAACGATGCAATCTAAACTTTCAATATATAGTCACAAACACCTTCACGATCCATTCTTCAAAGTAACTCACCAAGATATGCATTATTGCTTGCCTACAATATGCTTTCATTAAAAGTAATCGCTGATAATATCCCCCAGAAAGGAAAACCACATCACCAATAAAATAGACATGGAGTGTATTCATTGTATGATTAGTCCAATTCATGTTAAGTTTGTGATGAAATTGAGTGAAATAAAACTCAGTGCCAACCTGTCCCTAATCCTAAACTGCTGACATTTTTCATTTCATTAACTAAAGTGTGATTGCATGTAACAGATATTTGGGTCACTTATCGTGATTGAATACCAAATCCTATCCATGCATGCCTTCAAACAGGAAATTAAGACCTATCTGTAAATCTCAATAAATCATTATTTGACATATGCCTTAACGTTGAGATCACAATGTCTACCATAAACATCATTAAGGTACATTAGATGTATTATTTTCATTTATGAACTGGTCACAGTTGAAGTTGCAAGGAAGGCAGGATAGACAAAGCCTTTTCCAAGAATTAACTCTTGTTGAAATAAGTAATAGGTCCACGAAGAATAGACGAAGAGTATTAAATGGATTAACACCTGTTTAAAACTATACTAAAGTATTTCTTAACAATTTTCAAGCAACCAGGATAAAGAGTTCTTAAAAACATTCCATCCAAAGAATGAATTGAATCTAAATGAAATACATATTAAAATTTGTGATAACTCCACTTTAACAGTATTAAACGGCCCAGATAAAGAGTTAAGAAATTGTCTTTCGCGCCCTGGCATCGAAAGATGGTGATCCGATGCTAGGTATTGACAATGTTTATGGGAAGGGTCTCAAAATAGTTTAAACTTTCCTAGGGTGTGCTAAATTGCAATGGTCATAAGCGTTTCTGTTTAATATAATTTCTAAGATCCCCATCAATATGTTGACTACTTACAAGCATTGATTTGTCTTTCCCTAACAGGTTTCCGAACCATGATACCACATTAAATATGAGAATATTTTCTGTAGACATAAAGTATGCGCTTGTACGTTTCCAAAGAAAAAATAAACGATGACGTCACCATTCATAATTCAAATGATGTGATAATTATATGATAACATATTACTTCAAAAACAGTTTCTGAAAAGATAACTTTCTATGCATATCATTAACATGCATGCGTACGATATGCTAAACCAAGAAATAGAATGTTACCAATATTGGAAATCTTAAAGGAATATAGCCATACGTGCATTCATCTTGGTGAGTTAAATGTAAAGGCCCCACGTGCAGTAACAGCACTTGTAGTTTGCATTTCACACATTCCCATCTTTTACTTTAACCCTTACTTAATTTTGTTATCGTTTCAAGAATAGATCAAAGTACATGTTATATAAGGAAGATCCGGTACTTAAGGCATGCAATGAAGTACAGTGAAGAGAGAGTAAATACTTTAAATATGTACCGGAAATCACACCACTTTCTGTTTGAAAAGGGAACTTTACCTTTTATATGCTACAAGGCAGTGTTGTACATTCAGGCACGACTGGAATATTGATTTATCTACACTGGTAACCAATGCGGTTAACTATTATTGCAAAAGCTACCCTGTTCTGACATGTCTTATGTAATCTATGTAAACTACCCTGTCTTATGTAATCTATGTAAACTACCATGTCTTATGTTACCTATGTAAACTACCCTGTCTTATGTAATGTATGTAAGCTACCCCGTCTTATGTAATCTATGTAAGCTACCCTGTCTTATGTAACCTGTGTAAACTACCCTGTCTTATGTAACCTATGTTGTTTTGTGTCTGTGTGCTTTATGTACCTTTGTTCTGAGGTGTTTTGTACAAAGTGCAATGTCTAGTAATATTTACATGTTGTCTTGTATAGAATAGATCAAAGGTACTGTGTCTTGAACCCTTCCTATAGAAGCTAGTCTGTCTTGAATATACTTTTGGAGATGAGTATTCTATTTAGAAACTGACTTTTGACGTTGACCATTGATCTTAAGGCTTAAATAGTAATTTATTAAAAACAACTTGAAAACTCTTTTCATCTAGTAGACAAATTTAAGGGCAGCTAACCAGACTGACCTGGTCTCATACCAATGTCTTGTACTATGTATAATAGATATTCAATTTCTCCTGCAGTGTGTTTAAACGTTTGGGTCAATACGATCGCTTTATGTGTAGACATTGCTCCGAATGATGTTATGAACTTTCCAGCGAATTACGGAAGGTAGAGCACAAATTCAAAACATTATAAATATATGTTTTACCAACAAGTAATCATGTTGCTCCGCATACCCAGTTTTTTTGTGACAATTAGAAGAAGGTTTGATTATCATGGTACATTAACAGAACAGGAACTTTTTATAAGACATCACCTTAGGAGCTAACTTAGAGAAATGAACTTTCGAAAGCCCTTATTAATGAAAGGTCGAAAATATTCTGCTCCTTACGTATGCTTTTTAAATGTTAAATATGATGCGTGTCTATCTCCTTAGCGTACCTAAGCACGATCACACGATGTCGACAGTACACTACAGTTGTGTATGGAAGATAGATGCATAGTCAGGAAATGATATCAACTGACAGCTTTTCACTGTCGGATGTCCTCACGTTTTTGTAGGGAAAATCTGCAGGGAGTAATCTAATGTCTCTGTACTATTAGATTGAACTCAGCAGGAAGGGATATTTTAACTCGGTTATTAACTTTGTTCTCAATACATCCGCGGTATAATATTTCACATTCAAGGATATTTTGCTCCGTGTAATTTGAGACGTGATTGAAATCTATATTGGCAATCTGATTGTCAAAGGTAACTAGAAATATTTTGTCTCATACTATCATAGAATATGCATATAATATGCAAACCACCTTTTCTATATTTGTGCCACACCACTTTATTTTCTCCAAATCGTAAAATAAATCAAGGACTGGGTCTACAAAAAAGTTCATTTTAATTGTTGTTGTTGTTGTTGTTGTTGTTGTTGTTGTTGTTTGTTGTTGCTGCTGCTGCTGCTGGTGGTGGTGGTGGTGGTGGTGGTGATGATGATGATGATGATGATGATGATGATGATGATGATGATGATGATGATGATGATGATGATGAAGTACGTAAGGGAATAGAATTATCGATTTTGCAATTATCATATCATTGAGGCGATAAATGCGACTGTCATTATGTGAAATGAGGCGTTAGCGAGTTAAAGTCTACATAAATGTTGGCTAGTACTCTGAATGAGCTGATGTATATGTGGAATGTCACGATTATCCAATGCCGTGATTATGTATCATGGGGAATTTACTTTTATGGCGGTAAGAATAATCCAGTAAATAGCGACTGTTATCGATTTCAGTTTATCACTGTACTTATTACTCCCTCTTTGCCGAACGTTTCTTTCATCCAGTGAATTTCCTAATATCTCCTTGGTCTCCTGGTTGTGCAGGGATAAATGTTTTGTTGATAATCACATTCGTGTGCCCGTATATAATTTAATTAATAATCAACTTCAAACAAAACTATAACAGAATACAATGAGAAAGCCATTCATTCACTTAGGTTATCTCAACATCAATAGTTAATTATTTCCTTTGTTATTGGCACGTTTTTCATTACTTTGGTCCATCGTAATAAAGTATCAATTCTGTTAGTATTACAGAAATTACATGGTATCTATCAACGTATTGTATTGTTAAGGAAAGTACTTTTAATGTCACTAAAAGTTTATAGCGTACCCTGGTCACTTTCATTTATCATTCAGTATTAGGGAACTATATTTGGTATCTATAAAATGGACAGCATCCTTATAATTATCTCTCATTGTATTGCTTTGGTAAGCCTACAGTATTATCCTGATACCGACTATAAACAACGACCGCTTTCGGAAGAAATAGTAAACGTTAACAGCATTAATAAGGTCACTTTGAATGCCAAAGAAGACCATACTTCCATTAAAGACTCAACCTAAAACAAGTTCTGTAAATTCGAGTTTCATGTAATCTCATGGAGCAGGTGTTCCATTTCCTGTTTCCATTCTTTTAAGGCATATATTATGTCAGTAAAGACAGTATTAACATCCACAAATGGAAGCAAATAATTGGCAACTGTACATTCTACTTCGCTGATTTGGTTTGTGGAACAGTTTGATCCTACCAATGATGTAAGCTCCTTGCAATGATTTTCGTACTAAAGAAAATGTATAAATCGTATAGCAGTCTTTTCCCTTAATCGTTTGATACATTACGTTTGTGAATTGGTTCAAGTTAAATGTTCCGTGTCTATCCATCTGCTGTGGATGTGTGTTGGTTATAGTGTATTTTGAAAAACGTACATTCGGTAGAACAGTGCCAAGTACTGAACTGCTTCTCTGCATGTGAGTTAGTGATAAAATATTAAAATAAAACACGAAATGTGTATATTGTTCAAGAAGAATTATAGGCTTGATCTCAACCACAATCACCTCATTTGATTTCTGTTTATCTGTGTATGCAACATTCCGTCTTTGGATGCTTACAGCTACAGCTATAACGCTATAATTTGAATTAGTAAAAATGTTTGTTGTTAAACGTTGGTAGCTGACACAGAGACAAACATAAGATTAACTTATCAATAAAATATTGACATTAAATATATTCAGTGTTCTCTGGGGACCTTACAAAGAGAAATTTCATCCTTAAAGTTAATGTGGGTTTGTGTGTTATAGCCGATGCTATTACCAACAAGCGACTACATTATATATGGTTAGCGGCCAATTGCACAATCAACCTTCATACATATTTACGCACTTACTTGTTCAGAGTAGAAGGCAGCTAGTCACCCTTAAAATCGGAATGGCAATCGCGAAATTGTACGTCTAGATGCACTTCAGGGGGCAGTGTTGAAAATGATCACAACTCAAATTATCTCGCAGAAGTGATTTGATACGTGAGATCGTATGGTGTGTGTAGTACCTTCTTGTATCTACGAAGATATGTACTGTACAACAAGACAAGTAGTTGGATCATTGATGGACGGTAACTGTCCAGACAGTAGCCGCCGAGAAGACATTTGATGATGACTAAACGTTCTAACCGTTTGCTTTCTAACTATGGGCAACATTATGATTTGCGTGTCTGTTCAGTTAACACGTTATCGTTGCTGCCGTCGCGATTGAGGCCTGAGCATGTTGAAATAACCTTAAATATTGAATAAATAGTGGATAATATTTGTAACAATTGATATATACCTTATTGTATTTGGAATACATAAATTGATATGATGCACTGAGTTGTTTAAAAGAATGTCTAACTCGGGCTACATGACCATTCCTTGGATAGGGTTTCTCAACTTGATTTTTCTGTCACATTGTAAGTAAATACATACTTCCATAGCCAATCGAATTAATTTATTATTATGTGGTGGTGTATTTTGATAGTATTGCATTAATTTATAATATAACTGTAAATCAGTAAAGACAAACTCAAAGTAATCTACATTATACGAATTGTGTTACTTACTTTTAGTTTTGAAAGATATGTCGACCAAGCAGTCGTTTCAATATACGATACTTTCCATTGCAAAATATATTTAAATCATGTTCACAGGCATCTATTGTTGCTGGACGAATGATTACGATGTTTGAAAATGTGATTCTTAACCCAACACGAATTATACAGTGGTAAAAGGACTTACCTGATAGAGTGAGGACCTACTGAGCTTATGTCTGTAAACTTACCTTCTAGAATACGACATGCAGTTACTGCAGTCTTCGTTGGCAAATTTGGACGAGAATTTCCTATATGATAATTAAGATAATATAACGTCTATCGTGTTATTTCCTACTGACACTATAATCATAGCGTGACAAATGACAGTTCTTTCCTCCAGAGATACCCTAGAAGTCAACTAGAATGAACGAATATCTTCAACTAGGTCGACAACGAGTATCCTTAAGTGTGTGATATATATTGCCAATCTTGCGGCAGCGTATACTAAAGGTGAAACTATTGAATCATGTTGTCTGAAAGTTTGACATTTGTGTTTGTTGTAACCTGGGTTTGTCTCATTGGTGTATTCATTCGATTCAATCAAGTCTGAGTATTAAACATGAATAATGTTGTTGACTAGAAGGTGTTCGAAATCTATTCGCTACCTTTTGGATTTTCCATATCCGAATTTGTGATGTCATTAAGTGTGAAGCTATTGAAAGACAACAACCAAGTTTATAGCTGCCTTTTTCAACTTTCCGTCAATGACCTAAATCAGTCGTGATGATTTGGTGGCATTTCAAAGTAATCATCTCTCAAAGATTAGCATAATATTAAAATTGATGTCGAGTATTGTACTCTAGATGCTTAATAGTGACAAATACAGATTATTTCTACTGTCTAGCTGCAAGTGCAAATTCAGTTTGTAACTACAAATGTATATCCCTAGTGTGCGTCGTCATCGAAGTAAGTGGATCAAATGTACATAATATGTCTACAGACATAAGCTCAGATTAATGTTTCAGCTTCACACAAAGTGTCTTTAACTTGAGTATAAAATCAAACTGCCAATACAAATGTGGAGTATAAATAATATATTGACAGACACCCATACTGGAGATTGTTCAATATACTGTAGAATTTTAATGTAAACAGATTGAGAACGTGCAAAACCTCTTCTATTGGACAATCGAATGTTTCATAATATCATGGTATTACTCTAGATGATACAGCAGGAAAGGTTCCAAGGGATACTGCTAGATGTGGTCATAAATATTGAGGATGATGTAATTATATCACAGTCCTGTGAAGGAAAATTGTATACAATCGCAAAATTAAAGGTAAAGTCTGTAGTTCGACACTAACACCACAGTTTTTCTGGGGCTGTAGATATATACAACACAAACGTAAACAATAGCATGCCAGACTGTCTAACTTGAAAACCCGGCTGGTTAATAAAGTGGTTCACTGCAGCTCAGTACAGAGATGTACCTGGACAGTGTGGTGGTGGTATGTGCAATACAAGGCCTATCTCAAAGCAACGGGTAGATAGGGATGGTTACATGTGTAATATATGCGTCTCTCTATCCAATGTCTACTTCATATGAAGATATATGGATAATGTACCAAAATAAATAGTTGCTATCACAAGTTGTAACATTATATCTACCGCAACGCCAGTTACGAGTAAAGAAATGCTCGAAAAGTAATGACTTTAAAAAAATGAAAAAATACGTTATCATTGACCAATCTACTAAAATGTTTTGTCAACATTTTTACCCAAACGTTTCAATCAATTACTATAAAAGAATCGAGCACGACTCCTTTAATTCAGTATATCAAACAAGATTATATAATATAGATTGACGAGGAGCTCGTCTGTGACCAGATTTGACAAGGGTATAATATACTTTAAGATGCTTAAGCTACCGCTTTTGTATGTCAGCATCAGATGGTGATAGCAGGGTTATTAATGTGTCGCAACTTATCGTCATTACTGCAAACACTAGTTGCATATTAAGTGGGTTTCCTGATGGGCCTCTTGCTTTAAAGAACAACGCCAAGAGAATTAGTCAAATGAAAATACTAAGAAGAGAAAGAAGAAAATTGATGTTGGCAACCATGAACTTCATATACATGCAGGATTGCATTTCAAGATCTCTTTCTACGAGTAATCCAGTAGCTCTGGGAGTAGCGGACTGACTGCAGCGACAACAGAAGTGCTCAGTGATATTGCCTCAATAAACAGGAACATTCGAATGTTCTTTCACAATAACTGAAAGAATCCATGGCATCTAATATCCAGGTGGCCATATACCAATTTGAACTTCAATACAGAAATTTGAAATAAGGGTAATTTTTGGAAATTACCAATATTTACCAATAAGAGTGTCGAATTCCTAAATTTCAGGCCTTAAAGAATTCCATTCTACTTATGTTTAGGGAATATTTCAAGGGGTGTTTGCACCGCCAGCAGTCATTGGAGATGTTTTGACGACACTGTAGGATAAAACAAGTTAAACGTATTGAATATCAAAGGTCGTTCAACACCACATGATTATGTTATATTAATTCAAACATGAAAGAATTTGGAGAGAGTTACTTCTATATTGGGTATATTCACTTCAATGCATAGATTTTAATTGCTACCAACTGATATAGATTGTAAAATGTGATTTAAAAATTACCTTATTTAAGTATTATCAAAATGTGAGGTGTCATTCAAAATATCCGAATATTTTACCTATTAAAATTCCATGCAGAATGTGTGAATTATAGATGATGTTAAATGGTAAAGATATTACCATAGGATTATGGAATAACGTAGTTAATTATGACTGTAAGCTTTTAGATTATGATTCAGAATTCTTTATTATGTTAACGCTGAGTTTGTTATTTTAGGCACTCTGTGAAATGCCAGATGCTCGACGTTATGTTTTTTTAAAGAAAGCAGTACCCCTGCCATATTATAGCATAAATATCTTAAAGTGTCGAATAGATTATGAAATTAATCATGAGATTGTTTTGGTATGTACTGCGGCATTCAAATCCCTGATGGAGCTTGATGATTATTGAATCGGATGTCATACAAATACCACTCTCAAACTCACGTGATTAGGAATTTTTCAAGACACCCAGTCACACATTTAACTCTACATATGGGCTGAGTGCATCGCGATTGTTAAAACAGCCGGTGTAGGTAATTCGTACGTAGGTAAAACTGCTCAATGCCCTTATTTGGGAATGGAGACATTTAGAGCAAAAAAAAAATTAAAGCGCGGGTAAATACAAGAAAATAGCAAAAAACAGATTGAAGAGAAATCTTAACATTATAAGTTACACTTCATCGAAAAGAAATTTGAAATGAGTTTAACGGTGCATTTGTCTCTAATTAAAACAGGACATCTCCTTATGAGATCAAAGTGACAACATTAGCATCGCAAGTGCAAAGTGGCTTTTTAGTGTTATAATATATCATTAGAGCGTAAACTAAAAAGCTATACGAAGTACCAGCAATGCATTTTGATTCAAAGACACGTGCGCTTAGTTATCTTATTGTATTCAGTTGATACTTTATTACTCTGCTCCTCTTTATAGATATTGACAGGTATCCATGGTAACCAAATGTCAAATACACTCATACCTCAACAGTCAATTGAGCTTGTTAACCATTGCTAAGTACAGCATACTCCTTGCTGTGAAAACCGTCTCTAATAAGGTAACATTTGGCTTACTTCTATCTCAATTGTGACACTTTCCTCAGTAAAAAACCAAGGGTTTTTTTGCCTTTCAACATCCGCTTGAATTCATGACGTGCATATGTGTCATATGGGAAATATCTAAATTAGAGATTAAGATTGCTTATTGGCAAAGTGATAGAAGGGGAATGTACTATTTAAGTTACACAGGTCAACAGACATTTCGTAAAACGTCGACCTTACTAGTTTACATCGTAACTAATGGCAGGGAAATTGATAACATTGGATCAGATGCTCCAGGGAGTTTATGATATTATATGAATGACTGGGGAATTAAAAAAACAGAATACAATCCCTTCAGAATCATATAAAAGCTAGTCTACCAATGATAGTTTACTGTGCAACAGTCTTGATTAATTATTGTGGATAGTATACGTTTTCATCAGTATTTCAAATTGGCATTGATTGATTAGTTTGCACCACAGTTAATTTGAACAAGCGGAATACAATGCAGGCTAATCAAATTGCATTTCAGTAACGGTCAGTTTAATGGGTGCTGGCAGCTAAGGCAAAAGGATATTTCTAGGTGAGTTTAAAGCAGTGTGCACATGCGCAATTGCGTGAAATGTATATGAACTGTGCATTGTAGCAGTACAGCATCTAAAAGGTGCCCATCGTCCATGACAAGTTCATTGACAACGCCAAAAATGATCATAAATGTTATCATGTTACAGCAATGGAAATATTATAATTTGCTGACCAGATGATGCTTAACAGGGCAAAGCTTGTCAGAATTTTGGGAGATGTTTGCGTTGACTTCTGTTGAAACCATCCAGTTCTTGATTTGTAATTCTTGTCGAATATATTGTGTGATGATATTAATACAGAATGAACTGAAGGGTTGGCACCACTTACTTTGGAAAATAATGAAATATCAATATTTTATTCCATTCAATTAAAATACACATGGTCGTAACTCGTAAAGGCTAAAGCGATAAACGATATTTCCCAGATAATTACAAAACAGTTATTGTCATTGTCTTTTTCCCCCCCAGAGCAATGTAAGTAAATATTGAAGGACTATAGATATATTGTGAATTCGTGTAATGTGGTGGTGACCTTTGATATGAGTGAGAAATATTGACGTCGAAGTAACACATTACGAAACTTCCACCTTGAATGTGACTGAAACTTTGTTCACTGAATGATACCATATCATTCCTTGTTGATGAACACCTCTCAAGAGGATATCCCTTTAAGGAACCTATCTCAAATTCACCAAATGGTACTATTTTGCAATTAGACACCCTATTTTTATAGAACCTTTCAAGAAGGTGTCCATTTTGGGAACTTCGTGTCAAATTCAGCAAATGGTACTATTGTGTGCATTCAGACTAGGAAATGCTTCTAGTACCTTTCAAGAAGGTTTCCATTTTGAGGATTTATCTCAAAATCACCATGGTAATATTGTGTACTTACAGAACACATCCAATAGTTGCTGTCTGAAATCTCCTTTAGGCTAATACTTATAGACACCGTATGTATTGTGGTAAATAAGCCGATTTCGTCATAATTGAAAACAAATAAGCCAGCTTAAAATTGGTGCGTGCTACATCACTGTTATAATTCACATTCAAAACAAGTAACTATAGATGCATGGCGAAAGAAAATCATTAACGAGTTAATGGAACACGTGGGGATAGCACAGATCCTGAAGGCACATGATGATACAATGTAATGACTTTCCTAAAACACATCTTACCGGTTACTTTCTTTAGTATTGTATAATTACATACAGTAATACCAAAATGACAATGACAGACATCTTCTATACGTAATGTGCACCAAGTGATACTAAATGTAAGATTGGCGTTTGAGATTTTTTTTCCAATATTCTAGTAATCTAATCAACGTAGGTATATAATTTTAAAAAAAATATTTTATACCATTTCATAATTGCCAGACCCTATTTATCTGCAAAGCCTTTAGTTTACAAAATTAGTTTACAAAGTTTAGAAAAATGATATCAATTTTATGATAACAGAGTCTTAATCCTTTGATTTGTGAGTATAGAGGCCATTCCTGAATTCATACTAAAGGGATCATAACAAATCATTAATGAGAGTGGCACTCAAGGCTGATATATTGTGTCTATCTCTTATTGTGTATGCTGCATATTATGTAAGTAATGTGATTGTTTCAGATTACTTTATGAGATATATTGATACACCATCCATTATCCTGACTTATCAACACAGTTCATCATAATTATCGCTCACCTTCAGGGAATAATGTATTGAAATTACAATATATTATAATTCCTATTTCTATCTTTAATTCATTCGATTTTAGCACAAATGAACTACAATGTAGGTTCAGTAGTGCTATAGGCATCGAGCGGTGTCTGTCTGTCTGTCTGTGTGTATGTGTGTGTGTGTGTGTGTGTGTGTGTGTGTGTGTGTGTGTGTGTGTGTGGACGGACGACTTAAACTTAAAAAACTGCCAACCTGCTTGCTTGGTATTTGGTGGGGACCTTACTGGAGGGGTCTAGTTGGAAAATTGTTCAAATGAAAATGATCGCATCACAGGTGTGTGATTTTGGTCAAAAAATGTGATTTGTGGTAAAACAAACTTAAACTCAGAAACAACTGGGCAGATCGGTGCGAAATTTCGGTGGGAACATTCTTAAGGGGGTGTAAAGTAAGATTTGTTCATGACATGATGATTCCATCAGTAATATGCAAATAAGGTCTAAAATGTGATAATATATTATGCAAAGCTTACAATAGGGATTAATAGACAATTGAATAATCGTTCAAAAAATGTGCAAATGTGCCTAGCAACAAGACCATGCCCATAGCAACAGCCAAAAGGTGGTGTATTTCACAACGATAACAACAGGGATTAATAGACAATTTAATAAACATTTAAAAAATGTATGTAAATGTGCAAATGACCACCTATACCTAGAATGGCTCACCATGTATTACGCATTTTTAAAACTGTAGAGTACAGTTGTGCTACAACGCCATTGGTACTATTTTATGAAATGATCTTATCGCTAGACAACCACAATTGATTTACCGATTTGTGTAGATATTCATTCAGATCCCGTGGGACCAATATTTCACGCATTCTCCGTGTAATACATGTATGTCAATTCAATGAAGACAATACTATTCTCAATTCTCTGTTGTATTGCAATATTTCCTGCAGTTTCACACATAGTTTGATTGTTTTTGTGTTCTAACTGCTGTAGTATTGTTCTTTTCTAAGTATCTATAATCTAAATTCCCTGATGGATCTTTTAATTTCAAAGCAGAATAACCTTAGGTTTGTAGAGGTTGTCCGTGCATTACACAAAGTAAGTCCTCTTTCACACGCATGCTGTTGGTTTACTTTTGAAAGCGCTTCTAAAACCTGTTGTATAGCTTTGAATGTTACACTAACATAAGGATTTCTACTTTCATTTTTCCCTTTTCCAAACTCCCGCAATTTGGCGTTATGCCTTAGGTCTGCACTTTATGATTTTGGAACTATAGCTGTTTGATTTTTAGATGTTACCTGTTCCTTGGTAAATACTATAATTGACTCTGACAATGAACCGGAGTAAGATTAACAAAATATCTAGTCTAAGATGTCCTACGGGTCATTGATGATAGAATAACAGACATGTATATATCAAATTGCAGGAGAGGGAAATTACTCCCGTATTCATGCTAATCATCAAGTTCCATTAAATCGTGCAAATGAGTTAGGAAACATGACATCTAGAGACTGCAAAGCTTAGCAATACTTAGATTTCTTTTTTGAACTAAGATTCGTATTAGGTTAGAATTATAGGTTTTACGTGTAGTTGTATCTAAAGAAGATGTGCTATCGGGAATGCTTCAACATGACAGACTTGACACCACTTAATCTGCTGCAACAAAATCTAAGAAGGTAGATCTTACATATATATCTTTTCAAAATATATGACATTGTGTACTTTATCAAGGTAATGTAACTCTGCAAGATACACTATATAATGATTGGATTCACATCTATGCTGCAGAGTAGTCAGTTGTATTCACAAAGCAACGAATAGGTAACCTGTAAATTCTAACGAGATGAACGTACTTCTCAGTCTTATGGTTGTGTCAGACAAGGAATTAAAGTCTTAAACCTTGTTTGTTAGGTGTACATGTTTGTTGAGTTACAGTGAGACCTTTGCGACGTTGATAGATCAACATTTATATTTTGGCCTGTCACAAAATTAGGAAGCATTGAAGAAGTAGCATTGCCCACACAATGCAACACATGTTCATCCTTTCAGACGTTGCAAAAGGACAAACTTTCATTGGTCTAGGAGTACTTTTGATGAGATCAACATTCTTCGAAAAGTAAAAGTGTGTATTGCTAGGAAAGTCTGCATGATAATTCTGGTTTATATACATTGCTCTGTGCATGAACCAAATCTGTATGCAAATGAGCGCGAGATGGTTTGCAGAATACAAAATCATGTGAATGCACACTTGTACATACTTACGTCATACGCTGTGCTCTTGAAAGTATGACTGCAGAGAACACTGCAAGCTCTGATATATTCCTGGTGTGTCACGCGTCATTTGGTTCCAACATATTCACGCTTAATATTATTGTTAACATACATTTTGATGCAAGTACTATTATGGACTGTACAGCTACCGTAGAAACTGCGATAATCTTTGATATCACGAAAAATGCATTCGACTCAAATAAAACTCATTATCAACGGAACATGTTATTTTGATATATAGCCTGTGGATCCCTGGGGATATTCATGTACACGAATTCCAGGGATCCATGTTTTACCATCAAATAGAAAGCAGAGTGAAATCGTTGAATACAGTGTTGATTGTAATCTTGTCATGGAACCCAGATTGCTGTCGGCAGCACGACAGGTAGCTCTGAAATTACTTGCAATTACCACAGACTTTCTTCCTTGTCTGTGCAATTACACAACAAAATGGAAGGCTGATGACGGTTCTTTGAGGCTTAGTCGTTGCATGTCTTTCCGTTTTCCTTTCAGGGTATAGTGTCTACAGGAGAGCATGGAGCAGTTATAGACAAATCAAATGCGTGCATTTTAGTGTTCTAGTTGATACAATCCCACAAAAACCTTACGAAACTGCAGATGATACACTCTAAGACAGCAAGATTGAATAAATACAGATTCTTACTACATGTTGTCTTGAATAACTACAGATTCTTACTACGTTTTGTCTAAGACAAAAAACTAATGTGTCACCATGCAGATATCAAATGCAGACATGAAAATATTGGCACCGCATGTCTGCGTCTAGTTGCAGTACATTTACTTGGTTGATCAAGAATTTGCGTCCTTGCTATCATAAGGTGTAGAATGTGCAGTCTCTTGTTGGTTTCTGCATGACCGTATCAAACAGCGCCAGTAAACACTAACCTGCAATGTGCTATGAGTGCCGGCCCGAGAGAAAAGATATCCATGTCTATAGATGTTAGACAGGAAAGTGGGCAATAGCTTGAGCATTTAGCGTTACTGATCAATTTAAACTGTCGTTATCTTAGCTAATATAAAAGATTAACTCATCACTGGGGTCCTTACATTTCCCTGCAGTTTCATTTAATGAGAAACTTGTAAATAGCTCATCAGCATTCCAGATATAAGGCAACTTTACAACGTAACATGCTAATGATACCACTTAAGCAAACACAAGTTTTTACTTATTTTTGACACAAGAAAGAGACTGTTCAACTCAAATGTGCTCTCAAGGGCATTGCGAAATAATTGATTTTCACTTCCAGGCACAAAGCTGTACTTGTCATGTCACTTTCAAATTCAGATTCACTAATGGACGAACTGAAGATTTGCAATCGTTTCAGTACAGCTGATAGAAACTGATTATTGATTACTCTACTGAATTCTTTTTGACTCTTTATGGCTGTATTCAACTTTGCTCTGTTCTCGTATTGTACTGTATTGTAAGTTACACATCAATACTCGTTTGTAAGCCATACTCTCTATTCTTCACTCCATGCTCAACCCTTAATTATTAAAATCATAAACATTGCTGCCACCGGTAGTTCTTTTCATGCAAGTGTTTGAGACGATGTGAAATTGTAAACAGGATGGTGGCATGCACATCATGGTTATCGTGCAAATCCAAAATGTAGATACACGAGACACTCTTATACACCGTAAATTTGGGTTCTGATATGGTGGGTGAACCATAAACCACCGTCTGAGTTCTCATACCGTTGATATCACGAAAAGTACGATTGACTTCCCACATATGTGAATTTTCAAAATTAGACGTAAAACTAAGCAACAATTTTAGAAAACTATTTCCTTACTTCTAGCATTTATGGGGTAGGCATGTCCATTGTAACACAAATTGTCTAAAACAGGACAGTTCCATGATAACATAAAACTATGCTGAAAAATCTGCTCAAATATATTCCTGTGACAACATAATGTTTTGAAGAAAGTATTTTGCCTGAAAACCACCATAAGCAAGAACTTATTATTAATTTTACTGGGTTTTAAAAACTAGTCATAATTATCAGTTGTCATGGCAACAAAATCACAATAATTGTAAAATTAGACATATTTAAAACATGAAAAAAATAAAATATACAAAAATATCTTCAAGGCTTTGGAGTAAATAGAGGTGAACAGAGAAATAACGTTATACTTTGTCAAAGTACGTGTAAAATTACAATTTCAATACAAATGAAAGTCAATAGCCATGTTTGTTCATAAAACGTGTATCTCACTTCACTTGCATTGCTGGAATTTACAAACAACTTATTGTACACACGTACCTTCCTTAAATTCTTTACACATGAGATAATACACCTGAGAAACCTCCCTTAAACGCAAATCCTACCCATGGTCGCACTGTGTTTACACGTTGTAAACATTTCACTTGTAAAACACATTGAAAAGTGGGGGTCTCGATCACGTATACGGTGTCAAAGGCTATTCATGAACGATAACTACCCATCGATTGATTCTCCGTGAAGAAAGAAGAGGAATAATACATACATGTGTTATTTTGCGTTTACACGATTGATAATCTCTCCTTTATGTGACGAAGGAAATTGAACAGAATAAAGATATATTGTAGGTGTCTCTTCGAAATTATGGAATACCTGTTACTATATTACTGAAAGTTAGTAGAAAACCAGATTATTTTAAAATAGAGTGGATATGTCGACAGATGTCACTTTCCTTCAACAAATCAACTGTAAACGTAACCGTAAGTCTTCATAAAGGTTGTTTCAATAAGTCGTCTTGGGAAGAAATGATATACAGTTTTAGTTGGAATACTAGTATTTAATTTATTTCACCTCAACACGGTATCAGTAAATGTGCCACATCTGGGATTCAAATATATGTACTTTAATTATTTTCTTTCAACATATCTTTCTATGCAATCTAGTTTTATCTTAACGTACATACATTCCGAGTCAGAGGTCACCCCTTGTTGTTTAAGTAGCAAGTCTCCTTCATTGAAACTTGTCAAGAAGTAGTCTGTCTGTTAGAAAAAAAACTGATTTTGTAAATTTAAAGTTTGACGAGTATAAGCTTATATTTTTCGCATTTCTTGACTTAAGCAGGTTCATGAGTGACATACACCTTGGTACAGTAGGCCAGAGTCGTTGAATTTAATTATACAAGTGGCATGTATTATTAGCTATGCAAAATATCAAAGTTAGTATATCATTTCACAATGAACCGAAAAACTACTGAAAACTATTCAATAAAACAGACTGTATCCCTGTGTTTATAATCTCCACATAATTATGGTAGAATGCGCCTTGTAAACCAATTCCCTAGGAATCAAAGATTTTACAATTTCTCCAAACATAAAAGTTTGTTCCTTGTCCTCGTGAAAGAATAAAAATAAATTTTGATGTCACCGCCTTGTTTCAAGGAAATCTACCAATCTTTTATTTTCCGAAAGAACTAACACTGTGGTTTCTAAACTTGAATTAATTTTGATATAGTTTTTAACATCTATCTAAAACAATTATATGGTAACCTCTGATTTTCTTTCTTGGTTTTACTGAGAATACATTACTTAAGGTTTTCTTGAACAAATTAACAGCAAAGGTTTAGGACATTTTTCTGCGGCTCCTACTACCTTAACATAAACACCGGTAACTTCTTAAACAGTTGTCATATTATGCCCAGGTGAATTTCAGATGGTTTCCTAGCATTCATTCTATGAATCCATGATACATTCTGGCCAGTGAAATAATCCATTTGAAGTTGCAATAAAGGGAAATTAGATTAGACTAATTGTCAATTTTGAAATTGTTTGGCCGAAATGTATCACGGATTATTCCGTGGCTCCGCTCTTGCAGCAAAGTATTCCCTTTGAAGGAGAAGCTTTAATCCTTTTGCGTTAGGTATTCATAGATTACATGTTATTTCCCACTCAGTCAACTCCATTATTGCCAGGGTTACATACACTGTGATGTTTTCCCAACACTTTCGCCTACAAGTGTTTGATATGACACCTGGACTTTGATTTGACACCTGGCCACTCGTTAATTTACTTCGATTGATACATTTATGTGTCTCAATCATCATTTTAAGGTGTACTAAGTGGTCTATATGTGTTCCTGACAACGTAATTGATCACATTGAGTTTGTATTCCAAGATGATTAAGATGGGCATTGATCTTATTTTGGCAAGGTTAATAAGGAAAGTCCAGCTAAAACTGCCTCAATCTGTATTCAATAAATGATTTGTAATGAATTGTCGTGTGTACACAATAACTAACAGGATATTTGATTTAAATGAGATATACCGATTAGGTCAGTTCAGTTCAGTTCAGTTCATATAGGGACAAGTATGCAGAGATAATAATGTCCGTCAGATCCTGTTAGTCATGCGAAAATTCTGTATCGCTTTGAAATATCTATGCATTGTGTAACATTCACTTTAATAACATTAATAACATTCACTGCAAGCAGTGAGACATGATGAAGCAAGTTAGTGAGATATAGGCTAATAACATGTTTAAAGATACTCAATACTAACATATTCTCTATGTTACGATTCTAGATTATAATATTATGTTAGAAATTTAGTAAATGGGTACAAAAAAGGGTTTAATTTCATACTGGGTGTTAGAACTTAACAGGTTTATCTGGTTTTACGATTACACGTGGCATTGCTCATGAGCAGAATATGACTTTGAATAGCACTGTAGTTAAATATGATGCTTCGATGACGACATTGGGGGTTCTGTGGTTACATCTTCCTAGTATAGCTTATTTTCATAACGAGGTTTCTTTCTGCGTGTTGTAAACTTTATATTTATGCACATGCATGTGCTATGTTTCCTATGCTACACTTTGTGGCTCGACGTTTTTGCATTGAATGACATTAGCTATATATAAGGGCGTATAGAAAAGGACATGCATATTGTTTCCCAGCACGTTGCCATCCATGTGGAGTTATAGTATCATTGAATACGGCGTCTTTGGAAATATCAATCTCAGCGTGGTACGACTACAGCTGACTCGTCGGTTTGGCAAATTGTGCTTTTAATTTCTTCTTACTTTTTTTGTCTGGCTTCTGTGTAGATTGTAGAAGCCTTTATGACGACAAACATACGACATCCATTACTTCATTATACCACAACCGAACAAATATCTAAGTCGTGAGCTAAAACCTATATATATCTACTTCCTCGCTGTCAGTGATCATTCCATTTCAAATGTCAGGCTGATACGTTAATAGCAGGGTAAGAGCAAAAAGGTCCTCCTCATGTACTCTTTGAGATGTACAAGTTATGTGGTCCACGATCTCATTTGAATTTGCTTGGTACACGTATCTCGAAGCCTGTTCTATTTGGGTCATTTTTAATCCCAAAGAACTATCATATTGCACTGTACAAAGACAACAGGATGACGTCATAACTGATGTGACGTCACCCACTTATCTCTACCTTTTATAAGAATTCGTATTACTACAGTCTCTGACTAAATATTAAAAAGTGACATTGAATGAAATAATTCAAAACGTAAATGTTGGACTTCTTAGTTGTTCCCCTAAAAGTGTTTCTTTCATTTGATCAAATAAGTAGTTTTCGAAACATGAACACGGAAAGGGTTCCAAAAAGTATCAGAAATCGAAGTTGTAGGACCGACTTTTACAACGATAGAAAAAGTGTTCAATTCCAGCACATGTCCATTTAAATCTAATACAATCTATACAATATATCCAGGGCACGGTACATATTATTGGCATCTCATAGGTAACAGCAGTGAATACATAATGAATATTACATGATCAGAATGTCATTGAGGTTAATTAAAGTCATCAACAAACGAGAAAAGTGAGGGACTTTGAGCTAAACTTCATATGTAACAAAACAGTAAGATTTAAAATGTATAAGGTGTTAAATTTGATCAAATTCAGTAGACGGACGCATCATGTCGAGTACTTTGTAACCAAGATTAATACATACCTCGACGTATATTGTATCGATTTTCACAGGTTGGATGGCATATATATATTGGTGAGATCGGCGTCAGCTTCGATTAACTCTGGTATGTCACAGGTCGCCAAAGTAAATTAAATATTAATCATAATTTACAGGGAAATGTACGTGATAGAATTCAAACCATGTCTTGATGGTGTAATGTTCTCGCAGTAAAGTCTAACACATTACCGTTTTGCTTAGCGAGTACCCCTAAGTTGTATAATGGAGTTCACATTAAAGGCATCTTTAAGTACATACATAAAAATGTTGCTACTTTCATCACATGTTTAACCCATGTCGACTGTCCCTAACATGCTTTGATAATACCTTCGGCCTTGTACAGCACTTTACTTAAAAAGCTATATCTTGTGGTGTGTGTGGATTAACCGCAATGCCTAAAGCTTAACATTAAAATGCATTTTGTATGTACAGGGCCATAGGCTTGTTATGCATAATTTACTGGAAGATGTTGTTTATTAATTTAGGAAAATCCACGAGAACTAGTCCCATGCTGCAAATACAACAACAAGAGTTCCCACAAAACGCTGTATCATCAGACATGTTCAGGACCGGAGAACAAACAATAAATAAAACGTATGAGTCATAGTCAATATTGATGTATTGGAATCATTTAAAAGAATTAATATTGAGTATATAGAATCATTATCAAGGCACATTTGACGTCTTATAGTCTATATGTCAGACACAAGTTTACTGATAGTCTGTATGTCTGACATAAGATTACTCATAGTCTATATGTCTGACACAAGTTTACTTATAGTATATATGCTTAATACAAGTTTACTTATAGTCTGTATGTCTGACATACGTTTACTCATAGTCAATATGTCTGACCATAGACCCTCCACCCACGCCTATAGTCTGACACAAGTTTATTCATAGTATATGATGATACAAGTTTACTCATAGCATGTATCTCTGGACATAAAGCTATACAATTCGTGAGTGTACCTACGAGTAAATCAAGAATCAAACAAACTTCTGATTGGCAATCAAAAAGGGGAAACATGATTGCAGGACTGATTGGATGTCAAACTCCATTTTCATCAAATTAGTTAGGTAAATTTAAGATACGTAGATAAGAAATTCATCAAAAATCCCAATGCATCATGTAGTAATTGGATTTAAGGTATTTGTGTAAAGCGAATTATTTGCAACAATGTAAGATTCATAGACTTTGAAGCGTGAATGATTAGCTCAGTCTTTCCTACTGTATTGGGATGTGACTATTGAGTAGACACCAGACAGTTTGGTCAACACTTATTGAGCAGAGGCGCCACTTTGAATTATTGAGTGATAGAGGTCACAATGTTTCAGTTGTAGTATCTGAAATGTAGCAATATGTTAGTAAGATTGTTGCTAAGGCAGACGACAAAATGTAGCAATGTTAGCAAGATTATTGCTGAGGCAGACGATAAAATGTAGCAATGTTAGCAAGATTATTGCTGAGGCAGACGATAAAATGTAGCAATGTTAGCAAGATTATTGCTGAGGCAGACGACAAAATGTAGCAATGTTAGCAAGATTATTGCTGAGGCAGACGTTAAAATGTGGCAATCTTAGCAAGATTGTTGTTGAGGGATACGATAAAATGTAGCAATGTTAGTAAGATTGTTGTTGTTGAGGCAGACGATAAAATGTAGCAATGTTAGCAAGCAATGTTTAGTAAAACTTTTGCCGACCCAGAGGATAAAATGTAGCAATTTTACAAAGACTTTTGTCAAGCCAGACAATGAAATATAGCACTGTTGGTAAAATTTGTGTTGAGCCAGATGATAAAATGTAGCACTATTAGTGAGATTTTTGTTGAGCCAGACAACATTCTGTGTCAGTTTACCTGACTTCTATTTTATATTTAATTCAGAAGTGTTGAATGATGGAGTTTAACCTGTTATAAAATATACATTATCTAGAAATATAACAGACTACCAAGTTGCGTGTTTGAGTATCCAAAAGATTATATTTGACTAGTCAGTCATATTGTGTATCATATGACAGTATAACGGTTTACTGCATATTAGGTTACACATAAGTCAGTTTGCCTCATAGTTTCAAATTTCCCCCTGGGGGTATACGTCTGTCCTGTGTTATTAAGACGAATATATCAGTGGCTCGCAGGTCCAAGGATAATATAGCACACAGCTTTACACAGATAACAGAGAGGTTGAACTAGTCATGTCCCTAGCCTCATCATACAGTGGATTCGATACACCGTCATAGATGTTAGTATATTTAAAACATTCTAAAAAGGTAGCATGCAATGTTATGTGTGTGTTTCTTCACCATTATCAACAAAACCAAAGAATACACACTATCATAAGATATATATAGAACACTATTTAAAAGCATGATCAGTGTGGTTTTTGTTCAGTGACAGCATCATTACTACATTACTGTACATGTATAAATGAAGTGCACCTTATGACATCTCCGACACAGCTTTAGCCCAAAGACTTGACAATGTTCTGTTGTTAGTATCTTCAAGAAGCTCTCTACATCAAACAAAGCATTTCGCCCTTGGTAGCGCAGAAATTTGTTTTGATTTAGAAATTACCACCAAAACCTGTACGTGATACATCTAAGTGAATCTTATTTGTACACAAGTGATGTAATTACGTCAACAGGTGACTTAAATTGCATGGGAGGGTACCCAATTGCATGTATGAAGAGCCCTTTACATTACTTATAAGTGTTCAAAGACCCTCCACTAGTAAAGTGTAAACCATAAGGGAAGTAAGGACTTGTAAGAACATTCGATTAAAATTCAGGGCATTTGAAAAGAGCATCTTAAGTGCAGCAGTAGTTTTAATATCTTATTTTGTCATCTCAGTAATGACTTAAACTGGAACTCCACCGCCAACCTCTACGTTGATTAGTATGAATTAGATTCCATTATAATGAGACATTTTTACCACTACTTCAATCCAATTTTCAATGAATATAATTCTAATCTCTGGAGAGCGTAGTTGTCCCAACTGTGATAATCACACACGATTGCCTGCTGAAAAGAGCGAATGGAAATAGTTTTATTGGATGGACGATTGCAAATGTTTTTATTCAACAATTTTAAGGTCGCCTCCGCGATGAGCTGGAGATGGTCGACATAGGCTCATATAGAATGTGCTGGTTCTCTCGCTTGTCGTGTCAATGCATCCTTCTATGGAGCTCGAGGCTGATTCGAAGCTTACTGTAGTTGATAAAGTATGTAATCATGATCACAAATTTTAAATAGAACACAGTCGAACTCGGGGAAATGACAAATTGTTTCAATATCTGAATGCAATTAATTAGCACATGATTTACAATGGACGTAGCTAATTACCTCCACAAACCCATTTATACTCGTTCTGACAATATATTATGAAAGTTATGTATCATTTGTAGTAAAACATGGAATCTTGAATTGTTCTAATGTCACTGTTTACGTCATCACAGTACTTCATTATGCAATATATTTAGCAATGATATATTCGTAGAAAAACATAAAGGAGACCGCCACTCCTGGAAACATTTCATAAAGGTTTTAGTTCTGGGCCGGGAGTCATTTCATGATTTCACATAAAGTTCGCTCGATTACCAAGAAACAACAAATTGAAACTATATAATTTCACCTCTATTGTTCTAGCAATGGTCCTCTGTTGCTTCGCGGGTTTCAGCAGACATGAATATGTATTAGATGAAGAATGAATATTCATGACTCCAAACTACTTATTACTGTCATGAATATTTTTTGGTGCCCTAAGTTTGGTATTCTATAGTAGGAGCAGATACATATTGCCATAGAAAATTTAATTGTCAACAACAGAAGACTTTAAAATTAAATGAAATAAAGAATAATTAAAAACATTTCAAAGTCAAGTTTGAAATTTTTTTTTTAAAAATTAAATACGTTTATATTAAACATTAAAATATTTCCTGGACATTTAAAAAACAAAAACAAAGACAATCAAGGCAACATTCTAGTAAGGATAAAAACAAACGTTTTAAAAAAAAACAAAAAAAAACCCAATATATTCGCCGGTTTTGAACGATGACTTTTTTTTTTATACCAAGCATCATCATTCCAACCGACAGAAATTCAATGGTTTTTTTTTAATCGGCAGGAAAACCCCTCTAATTTGTTCATATAAATGTATGTCTTTTATTCCTTCGCTGTGTGAGTTTGTCGTGTGTTTCATAGTTTGTGCAAAGCGTCACTCAAACAAACAAACAAACAAACAAACAACCCGTGTGTAATTTCTAGTACATGTCGATAACAATTGTACGTTGGTGGCGCTATTGATTAACTCTCCTGACACAACACTCTTGCTCAGACAACCTGAGATATCGATAAAAGCAGGGTGCGGTGAAGGGTTCGTTTAAGTCATATGTGTAGTAACATTTTATCAAACCATATGCAATTAACATAACATTAACATACTTAATAATCCTCTGCATGAAAAAAACTGAAAGCAAACCAAAAATATAAAAGGTGGAAAGTTAACCAAATATTTTGACTGATATATCCCCGTTATAATTACTATCTCCGGATTATTTCTTTCCCCATTCTTGTATCTATGATTAACAACAAATATTTGAACTGGTTAACGTGTATGAGTCTACTCTGGAACGACTGGCTGCTCTAGATATGTCTAGTAAAATTGGTTTATTTTCCGACCACAAGGGGGCGGGCTTGTATGGAACATAACTGGCTTCTGTCGGCCCAATCTGATTAAAATCCAATGTAGTGCAGGTGTACACGGCGCGATTTCTTTTTGGCTGTTACGTTTACTTTGACAAAGTTATAACCAAAATTGGTGTTTGAGACATAAACAACAATGCCTGTAAACTGACTGTCTAAATCCACCTCTTTTCCATGGTATTAACAACATTGTGATAAAAATTAAATGTTTAACTTTTAAAAGAACTTAAGATATATACACCACTATTGTTCTGATCGAAGAATGTTATCAGGGATTAGTCCATAAGCAGTTTGTTGTAACATTAGTTTGTCATTAAAATTTTGTAAAGATTCATAGATGTTGACAACGGCACAGTAGAAAGACCATAAGATCTATGATCTTGTAGTGATGTTCTTTCACTCCCAGGTCCATGAATTCAAGACCACTGAATAGGCAGTCAGAGAAAATATATTTCAGTGTTTAGTACTTGAAATTGTTCTAAGATAAAGAAACAACAAAACTCAAATTAAAAGAATCTTAGGGGGGGAGGGCATATGAGTGCTCCCTGGACGCGTGATGTCGAGCTATGTATAAATACGCGAACCGTTAGCCGGATTCGAAAAGAATATACTACCTGCCTGACGTGCTGTATCTTAAAGGCGCCCCTAAAATAACCCAAAAATATCCTAAAATAAAATAGAACAATTAAGTCTCAGTTGTGCAACTGGCAGGCGCAAGTCGCAGTTGTGCAAGTTGCAGGTCGCAGTCCGGGTCTTCCATACTAAAAACGTTACTCACGGGCTAGCTGGTTGAGGGCGCCTTACTCCACCTTTTAAAGGTGAAAGTTGAAAGGTCGCACCAGTTCAGTCATTCATTCATCACTGACCTTCAAGTTCGAATTATATGAGATTTCCTGTTCTTTGTTATAAATGTTGGTGGTGGGAGTGTGAAGAGACGACTCAAGCAAGTCGAACGACTTCGGACGCAGTTTCAGTAAGTAGACGTAAAAATGTTTGTTTTGGAGAAAGCGGCGTGAACTCAAACATTCTCACACAACGAGATTTTGTGACTCAATGACTCAGTGTGACAGTCACGATGTGTAATCCTGTGGATGCAGGTACACTGTACATATGACTGTGTAGTAAAACTACGAGAACGTCTACCTTTATGGTCGTTGTAAATGGCATCACTAACTTTACCGGTTAGCCTAAACCCAACATGTTGAAAATTGTCACAAAATTATTATTCTCCGATAGTAACTTACATTACTTTCCTTTGTCATATACAGAATTGTTAATAATAATATGCTATAAGTCATAACAACAAATACAAACAATCAAACCATGATTTTGATATCAGAATGGTATGCAAACAATGCTCCTTTGTTAGAATCATTGGCTCATTTGCAAGCTAGACAAAATCTCCTGTAAAAATATGTATTGTACAGTTTTATTTGTGTTAACTTATTTCATGTGTATAGGTCCTCATACATATATATTTTTACCATTAAATCTGATGCACAAGTCTCCATAGAGTTGTGTAAACCATTTATAGGCCTAAAATTTTATGTCAAAAATTATTAGACTATTTCCTTTCTGATAGTTTATATATTTCTCTGAAAATTTATGTGGGTACCTAAGATGAAAATATTTTCTACTTTTTTGTGAGGTGGTAGTAATTGTTTACTATTCCCGAATATTTTTCAGCCAAGGAAAATATGAGTGACCTATTTTGAAAGGGAACTGTCTTGTCACTACAACTTAAGTCAAAAGATAAGTACATTGTAGTAAAAAGATAAAGTAACAAAATTAATACTCTCACATCTGTAGGTCATGATTAGTCCACTGAATGTGGAGAACGCTTGTATATATAAGTATATCTGCACAAGAATAATTTATGAACATGGAAAATAAATTAAATTTTCCACAGTTTGAAGTAAAGTGGGAAATTATTGTCTGGGATGAAATAACTTCTGGCCAATAAGAGGCAAGCTTTACACAGGTGTTCAACTTGCAACCTTGGGGATGCAAGTATTTGTTAGTCTAGCATTGTCACCAGCATGACATAACTACTGACCAATAGGAGGCAAGCTTTTCACAGGTGTTCAGTGCAACCTAGGGGATGTGAGTATTTGTTAGTCTAGCATTGCCACCAGTAATACAAGTAAATAATAAGGCTTCTGCAAATTTCATTGTTTTCCATAGCAAGATTATAACTAGGTGTACATGTAGGTATGATATACAAATGTAAATACACTGTAGGTGAACAGGTGTTTTGATGAGAGAGTTATAAATTACAGAATTACAGCGAGTTTATTTGTTATTAGTTAGTTTGCCTCCACATTTTCCCTACTTCTGTTATTCTTTCCTATTTCATCTAGTTAAACACCTTTGCTAATCCCGCCACTTTCTTGAATCACTGTATGGACCCCACTTGAAACAAAAAATTAAGTGTTTCACTTTGTCACAAGTTTGTGGGTTATCCAAGTAATTCAACAATTTGTACCAGTTTTTATTTGTATATCTGTGCTGTCGGTCTTGTTGTTTTATTGAAATAAACTAACTACATGTAACTAACTTACAGACAGCAAAGGATATTTTTTTTCAAATGCATTCAACTTGGCTTGCTTGTAGTATGCTAATTCATTTCTGAACTTTGACCTCAGCCTGTGATACGAATAATTATCCAATAAATCGTTGAGATATTAAATTGTTTGATAAAAAAATTAATTGGATCATCACTGATATCAGTATAATACAGTAGGTTGCTGACAAATCCAATAGAAAACCATGATGGTGTTATTTTATCTAGATTATACCTAGGTGTGTGTATGTGTAGGTATGATACAAATAAGAACAGGTGTTTTGATAAGAGAGTTATAAATTATGGAATTGTAGACAGCAAAGTATACTAATAAATTGGTGTAAACAGTGATCAACCCATTTCATTGTATGAACACTACAATTTGCTTGTACAAAGTACATGCACGTTTTATTTTGACACATTCCGTACGGTCCTCAGTGTTTCTACTAAGATTTGGGAATCCTGATAATGAGGTGGTAATGATGTACACCCCTTGAAAAAACACCAGTGTGTTAATTGCTTGAATGAAGTGAGCTAAGGAAAGACTTCCTGCACAGAAAAATTAAGGTAAAATCAACAATATATACAATAACAACAGCAGGTGACTTTGATTGGGCTCAGCAATGTTTTTATCAGTTTGTTTATATCTGTAGAAATGATAATGTAACAGTAACAGTCATATTCAATGTTATAACATGTACAGGTAAAACATTGAGGGATCACAGAACAACTGCACATATCATACACATTGTATGTTCCCCAAGAACAATTTAGATAGATAAGAAACAGGCTTCCCACAAACCACTCATTACAAATATAAACAACACCACATTCCTGCCGACAAGCAGGCACTGTATGTGTCAAAATCTGAGCCTGCAATGCAATAACTTTCAATAGCTTATTTGTTCAATGGAGATCTAAACACAAAACTGTTTATTTGTGTCAGAAGTGAGATAAAATGTAAATCTAATTTATGTGCATGTGGAGGCCTGGCATGTGTGCAATCAGTGTCTGTTATTGTTGGTGTATTTTGTATAACCAAAAAAAAAACGTGTGAGAAGTTAAAAATATCGTGCCACCTAATTGAAACTGTATAATCACTCTAGTTATGTATTAATACGAAGTATGAAACCAAATTGTTTGCTTTTGAACCAAATATTACATATTAATTATTAACTTTCCTCAACAAACAAGTTTTTGTGCCATACATGTATGATAATTTAGAGAACCCAGTTAATCAAAAACATATGTTGAACTTGGGTCTACGAATTTGACTTTAATACTTACTGCTTTTAATAAAACACTGGTCCAACATCGTATGTGAAAGACAGAGATGTGTTGAGTCGTGACTAAGCAAACAGGGACTCTGAGGGAGCATTGTACACTGATGAATGGCATGCTATGCAGAAGTGGTTAGTGCTGTAATGTTGTTATGTTAGACTTCCTGTATTTCTGTCATTTATACTAGGTGTGTTTGAACACAAGTTACTTTAAGTAAACACTGTGTAAGATTTATCTTAATCAACTGATAATGCATGACTACATTTGTATTTTACTCTTTGATTGTCAACACTTCTCTTTCAAAGTACATGCATGTATGTATGTATGTATGTATGTATGTATGTATGTATGTATGTATGTATGTATGTATGTACGTACGTACGTACGTACATACGTACATATATACATACATACATACGTACGTACGTACGTACGAACATACATACATACACACATACACACATACTGTATGTAAATACCAGTACATGTGTCATACAATGTAGTTCAATAAATCTTTATGGGTGTGTTGTATCTTACAGCTGAAGCTCAAACCATGAATCATGGGACACCTGTACAAAGTAAACAGAAGCACAGTGACATCACTAGTAAACAAGACAACCAGCATGACATCACAAGTAACCATGGGAACTGTGAGGCTCAAGTCACAAACAAGACCAAGTCCAAGAGTCGTAAATGGAAAATGGTGGAAGTGTTAGGTACCGGAAGATATGGAACTGTGTCACTATGGAAAAACAAGGTATAAAATGTACTGAATGAATAGTTTGAAAATACCATCACTTATTTATGATAACAAACTATCACTAGTACATTTACCAGGAAAGAGTAGCCAGGTATAGATTATGGAATGATGTTTATTTTAGGAAGTTTTGAGATCATACAGGGATTGTTCTATTGTTATTGACGTGTTCTAACAGTTAAGTATTTATATATTGTCACCTAAAAGAATCCTTGGACTGTATATTGCAAAGATAAAATGTGGAATGGCAATGCAGATAAATAAACATTTACACTAGTCATACATAATTATATACATTGTACATGCCCTACAAGCTGTCTACAAGCTTGTAGCAAACTTGTTCATGTATGTAGCAAACTTGCGACTTTCGTCCGCGATGTTGCTCTGCTATTCTGGCAAAATTATACAGTTATTTAAAAAAGCATACATTGTCATATGACAAGCAAGTGACAAGCTTGCAGAGCTGACAGGAATCTTATGAAATTTTTCTTTGCCTCAAAGGCTTGCAAGTGTGCAGGGTACTGCAAGCATGTCACAAGCTTGTAACAAAGAGACAGAAACTTCACTACTGGGTTTGCAAGCATGCACAAGCTTCAGGTGCAATCTTTAAATAGACCCTACAAGCTGTCTACAAGCTGGTTGCAAAGTTGCACATGCATGTAGTAAACTTGTGACTTTTGTACGGGATGTTGCTCTGTTATTCTGACAAAATTGAACATATAACACTCAACTTTCAAAATTGAAAGAAAGAGAACTATGACACAATAATGATAACATTGTTGTTTGTGCCCTGTGCTCCTGTTCTTTTCAAACAGTATGCTCTGAAGTACTGTTACCATACATTTCAGTGTATTACATGTTTTCATCGATTGTGTGAATTCACTCAGCGCTCTCGTGTGCAGCTTGGGAACACCTATGGTATTGTGTCAGATGTATGTAAAGAGTGCTCACAAAAGAACAAATGACAGTAAACGGAATAGCCAAAGAAAATGGCACTGTGTGCACTACATCAGATTAGATAATTATGCATCAACTTGCCGAGACATAATGAAGTCCCACCAATCAAACACTCAGAAAAATTACATTGTTCATAATGTACCAGTTGGGCTACAACATCATTGGCTCTATTTTTTTCATTACTTTCAGGAGACTGGTGAACGGGTAGCATTGAAGGAACGCAACAAACAAGTCAATGATAAAATGATGGTCCACTGGAGGAGAGAAGTGGAAATTGTGCAAACCTTGCAACATGAGAATGTGGTGAAAGCTGTAAAAGTAGCAGAACTTCTAGAACATTCAGAAGATGGAGAAGTTTTGAAATTACCTTTACAATACTGTAATGGTGGCGATCTCCGAAAGGTAAGGGGTTTTGTGATAATCCCAAACAGCCACAATCCTCATGTATGGGTGTATGCCCAGCAGATATGAGTATGTGGGCATGTGTATGTGTGTGTGCACATGCATGTGCATGTGTGTGTGTTGGGGGTGGCATATGTGGCGTATTAGGTCTAACAAAATTGTGTGGTTCTGATTATGCTCAATTTTAGAATAGATGGGGTAGGTAGATTTTTTTTTTTGATGTGTGAGTGTCTAGTAGTTATGTTTTCCATTGTTTTCCAAATGGTCTCTAGGTTACTGATTTCTTCTTATCAGATGTAGAGCCATTACAGATTGGAAAATGTAATACATTCATAAGGCAGCATTAATGTTAAAACTATTTTTGAAGCCGAATTACAAATATTTCAATGATGTCAGATTTGCTGTGCATTGTAAGGTTCACATAGTATTCTTGTACAGGGGATGTGAAATACGTTGTACCCATATTGTCTTAATAACATGCTAGTACTGCTTAGTTAATATGTGTTTATGTATTCACAACAAGACCCAGTCCAATATTTATGGATAAAAAAAATGACACAGGGAAAGAAAGAACTATGAACCATAAATTTAGGGATCTCTATCTCATTTATGACACTGTTTCCATTGCAATGCTATCAGACTTGCCCTGTGTACAATGTACTGTGATTGTTTACCTTTCTTAACTTAGGGAGTCCTAAATCACCTCACAAGTATAATTTATGTACATTGTAGTAAAACCTACTTTTGTAGTCGGCAGCCATCATGGCAGCAGCCTCCGGAGGTACACCAGAAGAAATTCTGGATCAAATTGGAGAATATTGTCTGTCTTGTTCAATTTGTTTGGAGCAGTACAAGGTACCTAAACTTCTACCATGTCATCATACTTTCTGTCTACACTGTTTGGAGACTCTTGTAAAGAAAAAAGGAGCCTTAATATGCCCAACATGTCAGCAGGAAGTGGACCTACCCTCTGGTGGAGTTTCAGCATTGAAGAACAACTTTTACATGAACTCACTACTGGAGGTGGTTGAGAAAAGAACAGAAGAGGCAAAGAAAACAGAACATAAATGTGAGTCATGTGAAGAAAATAATGATGCTACACACTTTTGTAGAGATTGTAAGCAGTTTTTCTGTGATGATTGTCTGAAGTCAGTACACAGGAGACTGAAACATTCCAGCTCACATACAGTACTGTCTGTAGAAGAACATAAAAAGACAAAGTTTACAAACCAGTCAGCCATTTTGTCTGTTGAAGATTGTAAATGTCATCCTACAAATGAGGTCAACTATTTCTGTGATACGTGTCAAGTACCAATCTGTTCAGAGTGTACAATTATAGATCACCGTATTCCAGACCACAGCCATAGATATCTACAAGAAGTGGCTGACAAGTATGCCAAAGAGTTGTTAGAAATGGTGAAAAAGTTGAAGGTGAAAGCAAAGGAGGCAGATGAAAGTAAAATGACAGCTGTAGATTTATGCCAGAAAGTGAAGGGTCAGTTTGAAGCGTTGGAATGCGAAGTAAACAAACAAGAAGAAACATGCACAAAGATGTTGACGACTAAGATAAAAGACATTAACTCTCAGATCGGAAAGGTTAAAGAAGAGCAGTGTACATTGATAGAGGGGTTGAAGACAGACTGCCATCTACAAGTCAAACAAATAGAAACTCAGATCACTGATTTGGAATTCAAATATGAAAACATTATCAGTACATCTGGATATGTAGAGGCATTAGTCAACCATGGCAGTGCAGCTCAACTTGTGTCCAGTAAATCTACAATTGTACAACGAATTGATGACTTAGTTGCCATGGAAACCAAACCTGAGGTTAAACAGGAAATGGTCACATTCAAACCCTCTGATGATGTCACTACAGATGGAATGCTGGGAGTTCTGGGGTATGATGTGTGTCCATCTTTGTGTACAGTTGAAAACATTCCAAAGAGACTAGTGAAAGGTGAATCTGTCATGTTACTGATAACAACTAAAGACAGCAGAGGTAAGACAGTCATGCCAAACCAAGAAGTGAAAGTGAAAGTAAGAAAACCAGATGGATCACAAGAAGACATCCCAGCAACTGACAACAAAGATGGTAAACACACTGTGATGATACATGGTGAAAGGGATGGAAAATACCAAGTTACCATAGTGATAGGAGATAAACCAATACCAGGATCACCTTTTGAAATACCTGTCATCAAAGGAATGGTGAAGACTATTGGTAAAAAGGGAAGTAATAAAGGTCACTTCAGGATGCCTAACAGTGTCACCAAGAACCGACATGGAAACCTAGTGGTGGCTGACATGAACAACTACAGATCACAAGTACTTGATACATGTATTAATGGGAAGTGTGTGAAGGTTTTTGAATTCACACATTTTGAAAACAAGTTTAAACCACTGGATGTAGCAGTGTCGTCTAATGATGAATACTTCATGACTGATATAAATAATGCCCAAGTGGTAATTAGTAATAAAGACGGACATATTATCAGATGCTTCGGACAGAATGAACTGAAGAATCCCAGAAGTATCTGCATTAGTCCTCTAGATGGTACTGTGTATGTCACTGATTGGGATGGAGATTTAGATAACACAAACAAGGAAGATGGGCACTGTATTAAAAGGTACAGACAGAATGGTGAATACGTCAATTCTTTTGGCAAGTATGGTGATAAGAACGGAGAATTCAAAGGACCTCGCTCGATGTGCATCGACAACCAAGGAATTCTGTATGTAACAGACTGTGAGAATCACCGCATCCAGGCATTCAATGCAGATGATAAGTTCCTGTACAAGTTTGGCATTCCAGGCAAAAGTGATGGTCAACTAAATTATCCATTGGCCATTGCAATGGACAAGGACAGATATCTGTACATCAGTGACTTTGAACATAGTGTCCAGAAATTTGATGTCAGTGGAAGATTCATCTGTCGTATCGATAGAGATGAAGATGGCCTGGCCTATCCCAGTGGTCTAGTATTGACTGATGATGCACCAGTCAAACTAGTTGTAGCTGACAGAGACAACGACTGTCTTAAAGTGTTTGTACAATGAAACTGGCTTGTACCAAAACACATGCATACATGTTATTGATGTACACCTGTACATGTGTATTGTATAAATCTACATACACATACAGGAGGTATATGTACGTAGAGAATGAAGGACTAGATAGTGAAGAGCATTGTGTACTATTATTATATACATGTACATGTTCACGCAGCCCCTCATAATATTCTGAAAGTCTGATGTCCAAGACCAGTAATATGAAATTGATATATTTCAGTATTATAGTAATATGGTCAGAACTACATTCAGTTGTTGATAAATAAACATCAATCAGAGATGCATGAATCATAATTTTATTATGAATAAAAGATATGTTTTACAAATATAACACATATGTGAAAATATGTTTTCCTTGTTAGCATTGCTGATCTGAAGTTCAAAAGTGGTATATGCATATTACAGTCTGTTCGTGTGTGTGTGTGTATGCATGTGCATGTGTGTGTGTGTGTGTGTGTGTGTGTATGTGTGTGTGCCATGTGCATACACGCGTGTCTGTCTGTGTATCTGTCGACTGTCTATCTGTGTATGTGTGTATGTGTGTGCCATGTGCATACACGTGTCTGTGTGTCTGCCTGACTCTATCTGTGTATGTGTTTGTGTGTGTGTGTGTGTGTCTGTGTGTATGTGTGTGTCTGTGTGTCTGTGTGTGAACAACTTAAGCTCAAAAACGGCTGGGCAGATTATTGTGATATACAATAATACATGACTGTACAATATATGGTGGGGATGTTACTTTGGGTGTCTAGTAAAATTACATCATCAATCTACAGTTGTGCTACAGTACCGTTGGAACTATTTTATTAAACTTGTAAACATGGTTATTATTACAAAAATATCATTTACTTGTTTTCTGCATGTGAATATCCAAAGTCTAGTTCCAGTTCACAAGTTAGGTGGCCTTTTTTAGACATTGACATCAATGGCTAGCTAGCTACAATGGCGTCATACCAGCATTCACTGAGTACCGATATAATAGCTGATATTGATGATAATTTTCTGCTCTGTGGAATCTGTTCAGAGTTTTACAAAGTTCCAAAGATTCTGCCTTGTCTTCACATTTTCTGTGAAGGGTGTTTAGCCCAGTTGGCTGACAAAAATGGTGGTCAAAAACTCATCTGTCCACTGTGCCGGAGATCACATGAACTACTCGAGGGCGGTGTATCCAATTTTACTACAGACAACTTCCTGAGTGTGTTAGTAGACAACAAGAAAAGTGACACTGTAAGTGGAGCACAGACATGTGAAGCATGCAAAGTTGGAGTTATTGTTAAAGTATGTACTGACTGTCCTGTGGCTATTTGTGAAAACTGTGTTCGTGCTCACAGACAAATTCCTTTGACTCGCAGCCATCGCCTCATGACACCAGTTGATTATGAGAGGTCAAAGGTCAAGGACCCCACTTCTGTTCAGGGGCCCATGTATTGTGGCAGTCACCCAACCATTGAATTAAAACTGTACTGTGATACCTGCCAGGAAACAATCTGTTCAGAGTGTGGAATGGTTGGGCATTATGAACACAAGCATAGATATCTGAAGGACTCTGCTGATGACTTTGTAAAGGAGTTGGGAGAAATGGTGGAGAAGCTGAAAACAAAATGCCAAGAACTTAAGATAAGTGTGACTAAAATACAGGAGACGTCAGAGAAGCTAGAAAGTAACTATAGGAATGAGAACAAGAAACTGAAAGGACACATAGACAAGATTACACAAAGAGTCAAAGCAGCTGGTCAAACTCTTCAGGAAGAATTGACAGACATGTACAACCGACAGAAAACCAACCTAAATGCACAACGCAAAGAAATGGAGTGTTTAGATAGTGATATCTATGCAGTAGAAGAGTATGCTACTAACTTTATGCATTGTGGTTCACCAACACAACTCATGGCATCAAAGACAGCCATGACAACACAAATACAAAGTCTCCTGAAAACTGACACAAACCCTGCACCGATAGAAAGTGGCTATCTTCAAGTCAAACCTTCATCGAAAATAATTGATGCAAAATTCATGGGAAAGGTTACAGACAAGAGATGTGTGTATGTGTTAGAAGATGTTCCGCTATCAGCCAAAAGCAATGAAATAGTGCTGGCTACTTTACGTCCTAAGTCTCCGACAGAATTAAGAGTCGCGGCGAAAGATGTAAAAGCTGTATTGATGGCACCTGATAATGTTAAAGAAGATGTGAAAGTGACAAAGAAGGCTAACGGTACAGCTCGTCTCCAACTTTCTTGTACATTAACAGGGACATATAGACTTTCTGTGACAGTAGACAATGTACAAGTGGAAGGGTCACCAATGACATTTCAAGTAACTGCACCAGCAGGGTTAATGTATAAGTTTGGTGCAGGAGGGAGTGGGGACGGGCAACTGAATGGTCCCTATGGGGTAACCCTCACATCACAACGCCATCTTTTAGTCTGTGATTCTGCCAACAACAGGTTACAGATATTTACCTTACAAGGACAGTACCTACGGAGAGTTCACTTCACTGGCTCGGAGAAACCATTTTCTCCACAATATGCAGTTGTCGTTGATGGCAACATTTTTGTCACAGACAGTGGAAATAACCAAGTCATTGTCTGTGACGAAAATGGGAAATTAATCCGAGTTATCGGGAAAGGTGAACTGAATTCTGTCGTCGGTATTGCATTTAATCAGCTTAATGGTAAATTGTATGTTGTTGACAGTAAGTCTTTCTGTGTTAGAATTTATACCTTAGATGGAGAGTCAGTAATGTCTTTTGGTCATAAAGGAAATGAAAATGGAGAATTTTCCAGAACACCAGCATGTATTGCTATTAGCAATGCTGGCCTTGTTTATGTGGCTTGTCGATTGCTTAGTAAGATGTCTGTCTTTAGGTCAGATGGTAATTTTCTGTATCAGTTTGGAGAGTTTGAAGACCCAGAAGACCTGGCAGTTGGGAAAGATGGGTGTGTTTATGTCAGTGATTATCAGAGCAAATGTGTCAATAAATACAATGCCAATGGTGTTTTCCTTAGCTGTCTTGTTAGTAGTCTAACAGATGGTCTTGAAAGCCCCACTGGAATTTGCATATCTGATGATGACCATCTGGTCATTGTGGCAGATTATGGTAATAAATGTATCAGAGTGTACTCCAAGTGAAGATACAACTGCTGACATCAGACCGTGGATGGACAGAACCTGTTACAAACATGGAAAATAAACAACTGAATTAGATTAATAACACTTGGCACAGCATGTTGGAACAGCAGAGACTTGTTACATTTCATCATTTGATAACAACAGTTTTATGGCCTTTTTACATAAGACATGTTCACAAACAAATGTGAAGTTCCCCTGGCATTTCATGTACACATTAAGAGGTCACAAAACTGTTCTTATCAAACCACGGTGTGTGGATACAAGTTTCTGCTGTTCCAACATGCTGAGCCAAGTGTTATTAATCCAATTCATTTGTTTACTTTCCCAGGCTCTGTTCATCCACGGTCTGATTTCAGCAAGAACGTGAAAGGGACATAGTCATGATAGTAGAATATGCCTCAGGAATACAATACAGTGCATTCATGAAAGTAAGACTGCAAAGATCACTACAAGCACTCCTGCAAATACCCCTCGTACAATGTACGCCACACTTGTACTCATGTGTCATGGGGTTCTCTTGTAGTATTTATAATGGAGATATGTATATTTTTAAACTGTAGTCTAAATGTCTTTTAATAATAAAGAAAAATCTTTATGTATGTACAAAAAATTCCTGTATGTTTGTATTTGTTTTGTGTACCAGTGTGTGTTGGGGTGTGGGAGTCACTGTGTATGTGTTTGTGGATTTGTACATGTACGTGTGTACATTGTATATTTCCTCAAGTGTGTATTTGTATGTTTGTTATTCTAACATTACATGATTGTATGTTTGTATTTTACGAGTGTAAAAGTTGACACTCGTAAAAGTTGACATATTGTCTTCATAATTTGTAATTGAACACTCATTTTTTTCTGTAAATCATACTGGAAACCATCTTGCACACCATCTATACTAGCATTTCAAAACAAAAGTGAACTAACATTGTATTAAGCAGGCATCAAATACAGCAGACAGACTGGACAATATGGTAGAAAGTACATTTCTTGATGAACAGCTTCTCTGTAAATATTGATCAATTCTGATACTCATCACAGCCATGTCTAAAATGTGTTCATGCAGGTTCTAAGACGTCCAGAAAATTGTTGCGGATTACAGGAATACGATGTTCGAGAGTTAGTGAAGCAGCTGGCGGCTGCCATTGAACATTTACATAACAAGAGAATCATGCATCGCGATATCAAACCTGAAAATATTACACTACACTATAAAGACAACTTGAAGGTGAGAATAGTTAACAAGCAGAGGTGTTTAAAAATAATCTTATCTGTAAATACGTAGAGATCCTAAAATTTTATTTTTCCGTCAAAATTTAATCTACAATTATAAGCTCCACTGTCAGCGAAAGCTGAGTCTGTCCATCAACTTCTTTCTATTTTCATCTTCTCTGAAACCATCGCATGGGTTGCTTTGATGTTTTGTGTGCATATTCATTGGTGTATGGCTACTCAGATTTGTACATGCCAAATTGATACGAGTCATTTTTCTATTTTTAGCACATTTTTGGGGGTATTTTTGGTGTACTACTAGTATTCTGAAAGCAAGAGAAATATGAATGACATAGGGGTCTCATTTCAGTTAGAGAAATATGAACAGCATAAGGGTTCTCATCACGATGACAAATACAAATTATAAAAGGGTATAATAGAAAGAGTGACAAGAAGAACAAGAACCTTTTGCCATGAGTTTTATCCTGTTGCATGAAGAAAACTGCATCATATACATGAGTGTGTTTTATAACTTATATTTCAACTAGCTTACATGGGGGTAGATGTATCTCTCTCAGTACATGCTTTTAGCATTTCAGAATTAATATATTACAATAGATTGTGAATACATATAACATAAAATAGAATCAAAGCATCATACATATTAGGCCAAATAAGAAAATTGTGTGGTTCCGATAATGCCCAGTTTCAAAATAGGATGGGTATGTAGGATTTTTTTTTTTTTAAATCATTGATGTGATCGCACTTTATGTATAATACAAGAAGACATCACGTGGTATGCTGTCTTCCACAATGTTGTTTTGATCACATGAGGCGATGACATCTTCAAATCTCACTAATTTTCTTGCGCAACTTTGCAAACATTTTTGATTTTCGATAATTTTCTTGAATTTACTACCTAAAAAAAAGTTTATGGTCGGCAGTAAAAAAACTAGGGTTTGGTCAGTTTACCGGAACATTATTTTTTTTTTTTGACCTTAATATACCGGGGTATATGTCTTCAATGATGAAACTTATAAAATGTTTTTATTTACGCCATGCCAGGTGGTCTATAAACTAACAGACTTTGGTTATGCAGTCAGATGGGATGAAGATCCTGAATCAAGAGAACTTGTAGGAACTATTCAGTACTTGGTAAGTCGTGTCATCATATTCAGTCTCTCTACTGTCAATACTACTATGGAAAACAGGCTATCAGGAAAAAAAATCATAATTACAAAATTTATGTACATTTCCCATCACTGATATAAATGTTCACTTGACATGTTATAAGAATTACAATTCCCAGCCAAAATTTTTTTTTGAATAATAAATAAAGTGATATATATTTTCCATGATATATATGTTGTATGTTATATTTTATTTATTAATGTGTCCTATGTGGCCAACTTATTGCAAAATAAATAAATAAATACATAAAGAAAGAAACATTTGTTCACATGACAATAACATGTTATACAAATATTAGTCTAAATCTATGTATGGATCATTCAATGTTTGCACCATATGATTACACCATTATCCTTATCCACCCTCCTCACATTTATTGAGGGGGGTATTCAGAAATTATGAAAAAGGATTTGGCACCCTTGTCACCTGTTTAGGTATACTTAGATATACATGGATAGCTTAACTGTTAATTTTGTGTATTTTTTTTCTTTGAAACTATCAGGCTCCTGAAATGCATGGCAAGAAGGAGTATTCCCATGCTGTGGACTATTGGTCATTTGGCACCGTTGTGTTTGAAGCTATTGCGGGTCACAGACCATTTGCACTCCTTTCGCCATCCTATACTGATTGGTAAGTGACTTCCACCATCTTATACTGATTGGTAAGTGACTTCCACCATCCTATGCTGATTGGTAAGTGACTTCCACCATCCTATACTGATTGGTAAGTGACTTCCACCATCCTATGCTGATTGGTAAGTGACTTCCACCATCCTATACTGATTGGTAAGTGACTTCCACCATCCTATACTGATTGGTAAGTGACTTACACCATCCTATACTGATTGGTAAGTGACTTCCACCATCATATGCTGATTGGTAAGTGACTTCCACCATCCTATGCTGATTGGTAAGTGACTTCCACCATCCTATACTGATTGGTAAGTGACTTACACCATCCTATATTGATTGGTAAGTGACTTCCACCATCCTATACTGATTGGTAAGTGACATACACCATCCTATACTGATTGGTAAGTGACATACACCATCCTATACTGATTGGTAAGTGACATACACCATCCTATACTGATTGGTAAGTGACTTCCACCATCCTATACTGATTGGTAAGTGACTTACACCATCCTATATTGATTGGTAAGTGACTTCCACCATCCTATACTGATTGGTAAGTGACATACACCATCCTATACTGATTGGTAAGTGACATACACCATCCTATACTGATTGGTAAGTGACATACACCATCCTATACTGATTGGTAAGTGACTTACACCATCCTATGCTGATTGGTAAGTGACTTCCACCATCCTATGCTGATTGGTAAGTGACTTCCACCATCCTATACTGATTGGTAAGTGACTTCCACCATCCTGTGCTGATTGGTAAGTGACATACACCATCCTGTGGTGGTTGGTAAGTGACTTACACCATCCTGTACTGATATGTAAGTACTTACCTCTATCCTATACTGATTGATAAGTATTTACCACTGTCCTATACTTATTGGTAAGTACTTACCACTGTCCTATACTGATTGATAAGTACTTACCACTGTCCTATACTGCTTGATAAGTACTTACCACTGTCCTATACTGATTGGTAAGTACTTACCACTGTCCTATACTGATTGATAAGTACTTACCACTGTCCTATACTTATTGGTAAGTACTTACCACTGTCCTATACTTATTGGTAAGTACTTACCACTGTCCTATACTTATTGATAAGTACTTACCACTGTCCTATACTGATTGGTAAGTACTTACCACTGTCCTATACTTATTGATAAGTATTTACCACTGTCCTATACTTATTGGTAAGTACTTACCACTGTCCTATACTGATTGATAAGTACTTACCACTGTCCAATACTGAATGATAAGTACTTACCACTGTCCTATACTGATTGATAAGTACTTACCACTGTCCTATACTGATTGATAAGTACTTACCACTGTCCTATACTTATTGGTAAGTACTTACCACTGTCCTATACTGAATGGTAAGTACTTACTACCAGTATGATGTGTAAGACAGTTGTAGCTTATGATAAACGTAATTAAGGTAATAGTGAGTGGATGACCTGTACAAAACATATATTGTTATTTTGCTATCATTTAGAAATTGATTTTGTACTTAATATTCAGCAGCAATGCCATTATTATATAGGTTATTATATATGACCAGTGACAGTTTGTTTGTTATCTTTGTAGGCTGAGTATTGTTAGCAAAAAGCAATCTGACCATATATGTGCTATCAAGAAACCTGCAGGTAGGTAATATTTCATATTTGAACAAGTATGTCATATGTATGTGAATTATCATTGTGTATGTATGTACTAACAGTTCTAATACAGTTCAGGTACATTTAGGGATGATCACACAATGTCACACAAGCTCAATTAACAAATTTTGTTTGTTTAGAACAAAAACCCCCTCCCTCTCCCACTACACAAACATTCATAAGTGTGACATCAACACGTTTGTATATGATGTAAACCATGATTAAAATTGTAGCAGTCACATCACTACAATCGATGTAATGTAAAAACATTATAGTAAACACATAAAATACTACCAAAAACCCAACACTGTATCTCACATTAGAAGTAAATTTTAGTCAACTTATCAACATCTCAGTAGTAAATACAAAACCTGTTATCACTGAAGGTGTGAACATTTTTTGAAATTTGGTTAGAAGTACGGAAATGAAGTTCAGCAATCATATTGACACCAGATCCCCTCTCTCCCTAAATGAAGGAAGTTCACTTATTGAGCTTGTGTGGCATTGTCCAATCATCTCTTAGGCTGTACTGTGTACATGTCCATTGACTGTTTGTTTTCTTTACCCTTAGGAGGTCTTGAATATTCTAATGAACTTCCAGCTCCAAATAATCTTTCAGAGTAAGTTTCACATTTCCTGTTCATTTTCATTTTTAAAGTTACAGCCTCTTGCATGTCAGTGTTCACTGGTCTTGTTTGACACACCCACACATTTATATAAACACCAACACAAAACAGCACATATTACACTTTCAGATAGCAAGATTGAATGGATACAGTTTCTTGCTACATTTTGTCTGAATGAAATGAACTAATGTGCAACAATGCAGACATCAAATGTAGACATCAAAATATTTGCAGGACCTAGTATGCGTTGAGCTGCAGTACATTTAAATGTTTATTTCATTTTAGACAAAATGTAACCAGAAATTGTGACAAGTGGGTATCAAGACATCAAAATGAAACCACAGATCGCAATGTAAAAGGCTACACTGAAAGTGACACAGTCCAGTCTGGTTAGAATGAGTACATCAGACATTCTGAAATTCAGACACAAAAAGCCACTCTGATCGATGCCATGTGGACAAATTATTGTGGCCAGGTTGGTCTTCATCAAAAATCATGCTATTGTTTTGGTCACCTGATACATGTCAAAGGTCATTGCTATTTATAGATATATGAAGATTAACATGGAGAGGTGGTTGATGTGGATGTTACTTCTAGAACCTCTTTTACGTGGTGGTCCATTGCAAGAAGACAATAGAATCCATTGTTTCAGTGCCTTGGATGATATCTTGGAAGTCAAGGTCAGTATACAGCATCAAAAAACTAAGTAGTCTGTGGGGGGGGGGGGGGGCTATTTGTCATAAAAAATGTGAATTACTATGTTGAAGTAGTAGGGAGTATTTCTTGTTAACTCTAGTTTTAAGTATTTAGCAATATTTCTTAAAAGAAAAACATGTTTTGGGTTGGCTGAAAAAAAATATGTTTAGGGTTGGTGTGAAGAACTAGGTGGGGTCAGGTAACCGGAACCAAACAATTTTTTTTTTCTAGGCCTAATCTGCAATGTACTGTATATTTATTTTATAACTACTTCACAGATTTTACATTTTACATTTATTTTTACATTTCATCCATTTCTTTCTTATTCAGATAGTCAATATTTACAGTATCCATGACAACAAATTTTTGTCCTATCCAATGCTGGGCGATGTAGATAATCTATGCAAATTACAGGAGGAAGTGGCAAAGCATTGTGGGATAACAGCCAATGATCAGTTGTTACTTTTACCCAATGGCAGCTCTCCTGAAGAAAGTAACTGGATTAAGAAGTGTTCTTCCAAACCAGTAAGTACAGTCAAAATAGATACAATGAAATTCAAATGACCAGTGTGAAAGGAATAGACACAACTTTGATTTTCAAGACACAATGAAATTCAAATGACCAGTGTGAAAGGAATAGACACAACTTTGATTTTCAAGACACAATGAAATTCAAATGACCAATGTGAAAGGACTAGACACAACTTTGATTTTGAAGATAAAGTCAATTGATAAGACTCATGTATATAAACAAGTATGCTAGTGTGCGCACACTAGTGGTATTGTGACATACGTACTGGTGGTTACCTGCACTTCAGCTAGTGTGCGCACACTAGTGGTGTTATGACATACGTACTAGTGATTACCTGCACTTGCACTAGTATGCGCACACTAGTGGTGTTATGACATACGTACTGGTGATTACCTGCACTGGTGTTAGTGTGCGCACACTAGTGGTGTTATGACACATGTACTGGTGATTACCTGCACCTGCGCTAGTGTGTGTGCACACTAGTGGTATTATGACATACGTATTGGTGATTACATGCACTGGTGCTAGTGTGCACACACTAGTGGTGTTATGACATACGTACTGGTGATTACCTGCACTGGAGCTAGTGTGTGCACTAGTGGTGTTATGACATACGTACTCACTCTTTGTAAAGTTCAATTCAAACAATCAATGCCAAGTGTGGTATCGATCTGATAATAGGAGGTCATAAAACACAACATGCCAATATCTAGACTGAGTGAAGTTGACCTTACTAGAAACACTATTTTTATAGACAATGTTGCAAATACAAGGGATTGAACCTTAGACTGAGATTGAACACAAGACATCTATTTTATGACCTCCTGTTATCAGATACCATACTTGGCATTGATTGTTTGAATTGGACTTTGCTAAGAGTCAAATACCACTTGTATATGATTCAATCAGGAAACACTTTTTCAATGTCATGAAATGTGAATGTCAACTTAAAATTATACTGCAATACTGAGAGTCTGTAAGGTAGGCCGTGGCGGTGCGCCCTCACACATCAGTTAGGGCGGAGTGACACTACGTATCATACAATCTGTAATACAGAATGATTCTGGCCAATACTTCATGATGAAAAGTGCTTTGGAATAGCACCCCCTGTGGCCAAACTACTATGCAATCTTTCATTTTTCTAGTAAATGAGAATATGGCATATTTCATCTTGTAGGGTCCACAAGACTTGTTTGTATCAGTGTTTGCTACATCACACGAAGTCAGTGAATGGAATGCCTCAGACCTGATCCATAGAATAACACCACCAGTAATCCAGGGAATTGGTAAGTCAGCAGTGCTATTTGCATAATGTTTTCTGAACTGCCATATGACAGTATTACTCCCTTAGTCCCTAGTACACAAAAAAAACAAAAGTACCAGACTTTGCCTGTATGATGGCGCTAATGGAGATCAGTGTAGTAGGCTGTTTTCTGAGCATATTTCCCTGTTAGACTGAGTATCCACTTCCAATCACACTGCCATAATTCTAACACTGTTACTGCAGTGTCCCACCCGCCCACCCACCCACCTGCCTGCCTGCCCGATGGATTAAGAACTCAGGGAGTTTTCACCAGCTCTAGCAGCGTTCACTGTGACTCAACTTTCATTGAGCAATTAAGAAGCTTTCTCTAACCAGAATGTTTACAATGACTTGATACAATATACAATGTATGTTTACTATCTACTGGCGTGTTGTCTTTCAGATTCCAGTCTTCAAGTTCCATATTCTCAGCTAAGAAGTATTTATAGACATCGTGTATATTTCTGTCATCAATTAGTCAAACATCAAACTAGGTTGGAAGAAGGCTACAAGGCAATCATGTAAGTAATCAACTCCCTTAGCTTCGCTGTGAGTATCGGCTGAGTGGAGCTTTAAGGGTTAGGTTGATCCTCGCCACTGTCCGTTGTCCATCAACTTATCAATATTTCAGTAATAAGTACAGAACTTGTTGTCAATGAAGATGTGAAAGATTTTAAAATGTGATTGGAAGTGCAAAAATGTTTAGCATTCACATTGATTCCACACGCCCTCCCTCCATATTGAGTGAAATAATGGAATCATCTCTAAGACCTTACATAGTGGTCATGATTTGATACATTGTGTTTGTTGAGAAAGAAAAAAACACTTCATCTTGACATTCATCCTGAATGACCACTGGACTTAAAAACATATTCAGACCTGTAACCTTTTGTGAGGTGTTTGATTGTCTACAGTTGCCATCAGAGTCCCACATCAAAGTTTTCATGAGTCTATCACATCGCCATTCCCAGGGATTTTTGTTCACAAATAATACATTAGTTGTAATTTAGTTTTGATAGTTGTGAAATACAAACAGAGGGCATCGTTTTAGGGATAGTGATCAAGATACACATGTCTGTCTGTCTGTCTCGTGTCTTTGTTTGTGTGTGTGTGTGTGTGTGTGTGTGTGTGTGTGTGTGTACATTACTGTGTGTGTGTACATTGTTGCTCAAACTCTACAGTTGTGCTACAATGCCATTGGCATTGTTTTTCTTGTTACTTTCAGACATCATGTCCTGGAATTAAACTTATCCCTATCAAAGCAGACATTTCTCCTCATGGCATCATTCCATAAATTCCTAGGAAAAGTAGACTTCTTCAAAGAAAGGTATAAGTTTCCTTAAATCTATCAAGACATAGACTGCAATGGGCACCTGACGGCTGTTATTTTGAAGCATTTAATAACATTTAATATGAAGTGCTGGTAGTAACAATAGAATGAGATGTTCATGTTATTACATCCTTACATGGAAAAAGTGATTTTACTTTTTATTGTTAGTATAATTTACATACATGTTTAGGAGAGGTCAACCAATAGGTCGATAAGATTATTGAATATTAATGAGTAACCTTTTGAAAGAAATAGCTAATTACCAGTGCCTGTAAATACATGATGGCTTACTAATGCTAGTTCTGTTGTTACATAATAGAATCCATTACTATGGCGATTCAGTATTCATTAGTATTTGCACAGCTAGTCTTGGTTACCCAGACTCTCATCACTGGGGGTCTCTCACTCAATGGCTATCACCACCCAGGGAGTCTAGAGATATAGTACACAATGTGACTTACTTACTGGTTGGGATGTCGGAATCATGTAAATAAGGGCATGGATGAAGTTTGTAAAATGATATTATGTAAGTATCTGTTGCTGTATACTGTCAAATATGTGACACAGGAGCTTGAATTGCCTGGGATTAGATTCGACATCACATTCTTGGCTGGGGCTTTTCCCATGATGCATTTGTCCTAATCAAAAGCAGAAGTCGCATAAATTCTGTGTACTATTTCCTGAGACTCTGGGGCTGGTAGCCATTAAGTGAGAACCTCCACCAATGAGAGTCTGGGTAACCGATACTATCAAAGTTGGAATTCACTCATCAAGTATATGTGTGCAATAACAGCACAATCATGAATGCCAAATCTCTCATCTAGTATCTATAACACAAATATGGTATTATAATATCATTTCTTGTTTTCCAGTCTTGAACTTGATGTTGACAACTATTTAGACCAGTGTGCTACAGGAATAGGTATGTACTATTTTACAGTGATACCATCTGTAACTAAGCCTCAACAGCGCCCTCAATGGCGATCACAATTTCAACCTGTTTCGCTACTGCTAATGAATAATATTAACCACTGATCAACATGTACAATGTCTAATTATTGCTATTTTAACAATTTTCAGTGAATATATTGGGGTTGTCTGATCGAAAAATGATACTGCAGTTACAAACTACTAGTTTTAACATGGCGACAGATACACAACCTAACTTTCGCTCAAGATTTAAACTTACCACTACACTACGTAGAGATAATATTGACCACTACTTAACAGATACAGTGTCTTTTTATAACTAATTGACCAATTTTAGCGAATATATCTTTGGTTATTTGATGTTGAAAAAAATGTTGCAGTTGCAGATAGTGCTGGTTTAAAATGACTTGGTTACTTTCTTTTTGTCATCAGAATCAGACAAGATCTTTGATTCCTGGAAGCAGTCCAAGGAAGACTTTGACAGGCTGGATATATTCTGTCAGGTAAGCACAATTTCTCTGAAAGTTACACCCTGCAGCATGCCTTAAATTTGGGCCATCTCTGTTTTCTTTCTAGATTGTCCTTAGGGATGATCACACGGTGTCATACAAGCTCAATTAACAAACTTTGTTCATTTAGGGGAGAGGGGGGTCTGGCATCTGTGTAATTGTTGAACTTCATTGTAACCAATTTTTGAAATCCTCCCCAGTGATGAACAGGGAGGTTTGACTCAGTCATGTATGGGACAATTTATACCACCATCTAGTGGTAAACAGTAATTATCATCAGTTTGTCCTGAGAAAGGCAACAGCAGCAGTCACAGTACCGAAACATAGACATAAAATAATTTGGTTGTATATCAGTAATCATCATCAGTTTGTCCTGAGGAAGGCAGTAGTCATGGTACCGAAACATAGACATGAAATAACTTGGTTGTATATCAGTTATCATCAGTTTGTCCTTAGGAAGGCAGTAGTCATGGAACCGAAACATAGACAAAAAATAAAGTACTTTGGCTGTGTATCAAAAAACATATCTTTTTTGTTGAAACTTTTGTGTTTTACAGGAAAACTTTATGCATGACATAGAGAAGAGAGCATCGCGACTCCAAGACAGAATAACAGAAAAACTAAATCCTCAAAACAATAGCAAGAAAGAACAACTAACATCAATTGAAATTGAAAACTTGTGAGTATTCAAATAATATCATTCACTGTAGAATTCTCAATAAAAGTTAATTTCACCAGTGAGCAGTGCACTAAAATATCAAATATTTTGAAGACTGACAGCTATCTTCAGCTGGGAATGAAGATGAACTTGAGAAGAAAAATGCTGAATAGGACCAAAGGATCCACTCTACCAGACCTGTGAAAAGTTATAAATAATACCATTCCTAAAAAGTAGTGAACTATGTACCACAGTGAAAAGACTATTAGGTTCAAAAGTTCAGTAACATAAGGGGCCTTATCACTTTGACTCCAAGACATGTAGTAACAAAACCCTTGTGTTACAAGTATTTTCTGGTTGATTGAAGAACAATTTTGGAGAATGTTATGATGGTATCTTTGCAAGCTTAAAGTGGTCATATGGATGATGATTGGGTATTTATTTTGGATTTTTAATTTATAAAACAATTTTATCATGGCTTCCTACATGAAAATCAATGTGGAACAACATTATGCTAAGTCCTTATTTGTAACTCAGTCGCAAAAGATTAATAAAGGTGTCATTGTATATATATACAATTACAAACTTTTTACACATTAGTTAGCTTTTGCAATGTATTGAGTTACAAACAGGACTTTGTCAATCTTGTTTGACATTGATTTTTCAAGTAGGAAGCCATGATAAAATTGTTTTATAAATGAAAAAAAAATCCAAAGTGAATACCCAATCATCATCCATATGACCACTTCAGTGTAAGAAAATTTGGGCAAAATAATTTTGAATATTTTGACTTTGTATTATGAACACCATAGTACCAGTGATAGATGTGTGGTGTCAAGGCATAGAAGAACCAAGGAAAAAATTCCATATTTTCTTTTTGAATGCATACAACTAGAAATTTACACTTTACAATATTTTGTTTTTATTTCAAGGAAAAATGAAGCTCAGAAACTTTACTTGAATGTTCTTCAGACACCTAAAGGTGAGTAAGTATTTTCTGAACTTTTAAAGCAGCACAGACTGAGTTTATATACTTTTGGGGTGTAATTTGTTCTGCATATTAAACGGTACTCACAGTATTCTACTTACTGATTTATACTTAACCATCACTTGTAATTTGTAATGACATAATTTGCCATACATATCAAAAATCCACAGGAAGTCCCAACTATGCAATCAACAGTTCTAAGAATGCCAGAACACAAATTGTGATGTCGTAAAAAACATGCACTTAGTTTCCATCTTTTTTGGAATGTATTTTTTTCTGCATATTAAATGGTACTCACAGTATTCTACTTACTGATGTACAATTAACAATCACTTACAATTTAACTGAACACAAACCTGGTATTAGGATATAACTTATAAATGATCCAATGATGTAATTTATAGACAGTCTGATTATTGGAAACACACTATTTTTTATTTTGCCTAAGTTTTTCTTTGGAATCATGTTTGATTTAACTGATATAAGATTATGAATCATGTGAAATTTATGTGATTTGAATTCATGAAATGACTCTCGAACCTAAGTTGTGAAAATGCCTTCATTTCCTGGAACAATGTTCTCCTTTTAATGTGAGAAATCTTGCATTCTTTGGTTCTATACACCAACCTGACTTTGTTCTATACATTTGTGTCCTCTAGACCAGCGTGACAAGTCTTTCAATTGTAGTGAGATGTTTGGAATTGTCTACAAGTCAACAACTGCCTGGCAGAAATTTCACAAAAACATATCAGGACATATCAGGTATGTTACAATGACTACAAAAGTCCATTTTGTGTATTTTTTATGATTAGCCCCTAGTAGGCAGGAAAAGGTTCTGTTTGTCCCTGTCCAGCCATATTTCTGATGTACACAAGCTGATTTCTTTCAAAACTGCCAAATATTATGTACTAAATTATTGTGAGATATGCACATTATCTTAATTATGTTTGTACAACCTGTCTTTATAATTACACTGGCAGCCAAATTACCTGAAATAGACAGTCGTCTGGCTCAACACAAAAATCATATCATTTACCCAGTATCACTTTCAGTACACTTCAATAGAAAGCACATGCATTGAACCCATGCAATAATTTTCTATAACGCCCCAGCACCCAAATATCGTAAGTGGCACACTCATTGATATCCGTTCGCTCAATGATTTTGCTTTGTTAATTTCTTTACTCATTTTACATTTGTGTGAATTCAGTAATATTTCATCGTCCATTTATGTGGTAATGTGATTTTAATGTTTCCATACTACTACATGGAGTACATGATAAAACCTTTACAGATAGGGTTTCGTGAATCTTCCATCATAAAACTTCAGTCCATAATACCATATCCAGGCCATAAAGACATTGATCTTTTGACATAGCCTTTTATACAGTATAAATATTTACTCTCTGTTTTCTATCGCTCGTTATTTCTCGCTTTCTTTCACTCGTTCGCTCTCCTTCTCTCACACTTCTCTCTCTCTCTCCTCACATTCTCTCTCCTCACTCTTCTCTCACATCCTCTCGCTCTCTCTCACAACAGTGATGCTTTGACTTTGAGACTTGAAATTTTAAGCTTACTGAAGAAGATGTCAGATACAGAGAAAAGTTTAGAGAGAGATGGGCAGAAGCTATCAGAGATGCATCGACAAAGACAGAAGGATGTATGGGCATTATTGAAGGTACAGTGCTACAATCTTAACAATTTTTAGTGCTGATAGATTGTGTTAGTTTATATAACATAGATATCAAATTCCTAAGCTTTGTTGTTACTTCAAGAAAATTGCAAGCCATTCTGAGATGAAACTGTAGAAGAAAATATAGGGGTCACAATGCAAATGTTGTAAAACAGACAACAAGAATTCCATATTATACTTCACATTAACCAGTGAATACTGTGTTAACTGTGTGGGCAATAGATTGATGGTTTCCTTAACATGAGATGGTAAACATGACTTCTTTGATTGTTTCAGAATGATGAGGAACAAGCTCTTATATATAAAAGTTTGGTTGACTGGATACTTTGATTTCAGTCAGATTGGTCCCAGATGTGCAGTCTTTCAGAAGTTCATCGATACTCCAATACTAAATAGTGTCATTTCTCTTTCTACAGTTACAGAGTCAAGTAGTGTCAGCAGTAACAAACCTGAACACAGAAAAACCAGCCAACATGAAATTAGTGGTTCAAGTTTAGTTGAGGTAACAATAGTTACATCTAATAGACTGTAAGTTACGTCATCTCATTCCAACCTCATCGGTTGACTGATGTGTGAGGGCGCCCTATTACAGCATACCAGACTATAGTTACGTTGACTACTTTATTAACTTTCTACATATCTATGTGGTTTCTGCTTCCCTAAGCGGAAGTCAGCCATACAATTTTAGTGTCTTGCCACTCCAGAGGGTGCCATGACAAGACTATATCACAAAACTACATCAATCAGGTTAAGGAGCCCTCTATGGCACTTTCTGGAGAGGAAACCTAGGATCATCATTTGGAGAAGTATAGGTGATAATTCTAAATTTCCATCCTTGTAGTTTTGGCAATGATACCTTGCAGAATAGTGCAGAGTATTATATCTCTTTTCATTTGTTGTAATTTAAATCTGCCATTTTCTATTTTTGGAGTTTTTACAGAAAATGTCATTCAAACATGTAATAGTGTAGTCTTAATAGTTATACAAACAATGATGCATTGGTGTTTCACTCAAGGGACATGATGTTTTTGACACAAAGATAGACACATTTTACCTCCAGACTAACAATAGCAGAGACACAACACAGCAGTATCATTTACCCAATCACATTGAACACTGAAAATCATTGCTATTGTTTAACAATGCAGGAGAAACTTGCTTCTGCTGAGAACATTACACTTGGATTTGATGATTTCAATAACTTCAATTGTTTATTTTCCAACTGATAATCAACATGGTAACTTATCTACTTCTACATCCCCACTATGTGCGACACCTATATAATTGTTTCTGTAGCATAGTAAGTTGTGTGAGTGTGTGGCAAAAAATGTCATGTCACATGAGTGAAACACCAAGGCAACCCCGAATTTACTGTAAGATAACTTGAAACAGTCCTCTACTTTTCAGACCCCGAATTTTCACTGATACCACTTCAACCACAAACTGTAGTTGACATAAAACTTTTTATTCCAAATATGTTATATTTTTTGCTAGATTTGTACTCAGTTTTGTCATAAAGTAGACATTTGATGTATATTATGTTTCATATGCCATTTGCAAGTCTAACTTTTATATTGTATTTTCCATAGCAATTAGAACTTTTATATTACAATTTCGGAAACACTTATAGCTTTTATGAATAGCAATTGTTGATAGCAAACAAAGATATTTTTTTATATTATGTAACTTTTATATTTTCATAGTCTATATTTTAAGATTAATTTTGTTAGCCATAGTTTATGGAAGTGTTCCATAATTTTGTCTATGTGGGTTAAATCTGCAATAGCTGCAACCGAACATTTTTTCATCAAATACCCAACAACATAATCATTGAAAATGGTTCTCAGTTACTTATGAAGTGACATACATTGTACTCGTTAGTCAGTGGTAAATTTTATCCGTAAGGCCTAAAAAAAGATTGTGTGGTTCCAGTTACATTCAATTTTAGAATGGGGGGGGGGGGGGGGGGGTATTTTTTTTCCATGTGTGAGTATCTAGTTCAGGTAGTTATGTTTAGTGTTGTTTTCCACATGGTCTCTGTGTTATTGGTTTCTTCCCATCAGATGTACAGCCATTCCAGATTGGAAGAACAGTTTTATCTTTTTAAGTTGATGTTAGTTTCCACATCCACTATTTCCCGCAAGACTTCACAATTTTATTATTTTTTTCTTGAATACAAAAAAAGTTTCGGGTCGCCATGAAAAACTAGGTGGGGTTAGGTAACCTGAACTGAAGAATTTTTTTAGGTCTAATTAGTGTAAGAACCAGTTAAAATCTTAACCAAATGCTTTATCTTGAATTAGGTACCATTTTGATTTCGGGCTGTAAAGCTTTTCACGCGATAATAACAACAGAAATTGTTAAATTAGATTTCAGTGTGACACTTGCAAAAATAACAGTGGATGATACTCATGAATTCCATTTTGCCATATTCTTGCTGTTGAGGGTGCCGATTTTTGAGGCCACAATCAAAACCAAATACAGTTGGATTTATTGAACCATGTTCTGTGTATACTTACATACGTCTACCAACATATGATTCATTATACATGTACTTTTGGGTGTTTCAGTTTTAGTCATATCAAAACAGTTGTAAAGAATGCTTCAGTTGCAGCTACTGCAGCTTAAAAGATAGTGTATAGCAGTTCATGTGAACATGTTGCAGTTCTTGTGAACATGTAGCAGTTCATGTGAACATGTAGCAGTTTGTGTGAACATGTAGCAGTTCATGTGAACATGTAGCAGTTCATGTGAACATGTTTAAATTTTGTAACTAGTTAGCTCTCCTACTTCACTCCTGTCCAGTCCACCTAATACAAGATATGTGGGCAGTTAGAATTAATTTATGTTAATTATATTAGTAGATTTAGATACAAACAGAAAATGAATGATCAGACGAGTGAATTTTACATGACATGCCAGCATTGTGGGGTTTTTTCTGTGTTTGTTTGTTTTCCTGTCTGCCTGGTAGGTTTTGGGGCAAACAAAGTATTTGATTGATGGAGCCTTATAACTGTGGATGGCCTTTTATCTTTTATCTATTTCGAAATGTTTTACCACGGATGGTGTGCTCACTTTAGGTAGGTAGCAGTCATTTCTGTTTGAAAATACATACCTAGAGATATTTTAGTTGTATTGAGTGTTTCAAAACGAAATAATTGTAAGCAATCTTATGACAACGGTCATACAATCAACTCTCCACCTTCCAACAGTACTTTTGCTGGATCGTGTCTCATATGGCATGTACTATCACGGATGTAATCGGTTTGATCGATAATAACTGCAAAACGGAAGTGACTGACCTACCTACGGTGAGCATGCCGCCTGTGGCAAGACATTTCAAAATAGCGCTATTCACAGGACATAAAAATGAGAAACGTGAATAAGTTTTTTATATGTAATAATGCAGGTGTAATATTTAGTTCTCACAGGAGAGCTGTATATATGTCTGTATATATTCTTTCCCACACTGAGAAATTCAGCCTTGATCAAAGAGGGTTATTCCTGTAACACCAGCCTTCATTAACTTATTGGACAATGGACATTCTATTTTCCCCAAAAGACAATTGTCCACTTTCAGTTTCATTGTACTTTCAGTACTACCAGTAAAATCACTTAATGTAAACTTTATTGCTGTATGAATATGAAATAAATGGGGGGGGGGGGGTTGCATGGGGCTCTTTATGCTTGAAAGACAGAAGACAGTATACTTGAAAGGAAGTGTGAGTAAACTGAAATTTAGCATTTAGTGTATTGAAAAAGACACACATTTACATTAAAGCAACTAAGCCATATGGATGAAGATTTGGTATTTATTTTGGATTTTTAATTCATAAAGCAATTTTATCACGGCTTCCTACTTGAAAAATCAATGTGAAACAACATATGCCAAGTCCTTGTTTGTAATACATTGCAGAAGATTAATAAATATGTAAAATGTTTGTTATTGTGTACGATAACAAACTTTTTACATATTTTTTAGCATTAATAAAGCACCATATTCAATTCAATGACATCCTTGTTCCTCGTCTATGATTTCAGGTTGGGTTTTGTCTTGAGTTCCGAGAGAAATGACTGGAATATAGAAAAAAAAATTTAGTAAAGTGATGATTCATTATATCAATTTGAAAGGAGTTTTGAAATGTCATCATGTATAGGGCTTTGTATTGTACATTCAGTGATGGAGCTCGTTTTTTGTTCGACATTCATTATGTTGGGGTGGTGGGGTGGGGGGGGGGGGGGGTCAAGCCTAGTCTGTCGCCTGAAATGTGACCTTCCTCAAATCTGTATTCTTAAAAGTGTGAAGGTTCATTTCTTTGCTAATTATTGACATATTTATGAATGACTGACCAATACAACTTACTTGCAGATGATTCTGTGTGGACCACCTGGTATACTGCAGCACTTTCACCAGCATAGTTGAATGCACGTATGGTGATGATGTAGTTGGTGGAGGGTGATAAATTGTTGATTATGTACGTAAAGGTATTGCTGTCAGTTCGGATTGTATAGACATCTGGTACACCTCCTTCATCACTATACCCAATAATGTAACCATCCACGGCAATGTCAGTATCCACGGGTCGTGTCCAAGTAACTGTGATTGTGTTTGATGCAACTTCAGTGTGGACTGAACTTACACTTGGTGGAGGTTCAGTTTCACCTGTATGAGAACAAGGGTAACACGGAAGTCAATGTCAATGTCATCCCCTAAATGCTTGGAAGCTGTCAGAAAAAAAGACATTGGCAATGATATACCAGAACTAGTATAACAGGAATTCTCAGGTAATAGTTACTGATCTGTACGTAGGTATATTAAATATAGTTTATTTGTAGGAACTATTCCGTCATGTGCTAAGATAAGAAGAAAACTTTAAGGCCCCCCCCAAAAAAAAAAAAAAAAAAAAAAAAATTGTGCTTCCAATTACACTCAATTTTAGAATAGGTGGGGCATGTGGAATTTTTATTTTATTTATTTACCGTATTTATTTTTAATATGTGAGTGTCCAGTTCAGGTAGTTATGTTTTCCATTGTTTTCCATATGGTTTCTGTGTTATTGGTTTCTTCCTATCAGATGTACAGCCATTACAGATTGGAAGAACAGTTTTATATTATCTTTTTTAAGTTTATGTCAGTTTCCTCATCCACTATTTCTCGCGAGACTTCACAATTTTCACAATTTTATTTTATTTTTTCTCGAATATGTAAAAGAAAGTTTAGGGTCAGCGGTGAAAACTAGGTTTTAGGCCCAAATGAATTATGTTTGCTTGCCAACTTCTGACACACCTAAGAACATGGAGGACATGGAAAATAACACATCCAATGATATTCACATATCATTTATAATAAAATGAATTGGGGGACAAATATACTATTTGCAATATACAGGGTCCTATCAGAACCAGAATAGCAATATTTATTGAAAGAAAATTTCAGGATCTTTCAAAACTGAAGTTTTGTTATAAGAAACTAGATTTGTACCATATATTTCTAAGTTCAGGGTAAAAATAACTAAATTATATCACTATAATTACCTCTTTTTGTTATTTCCAAATAACGCCCTGATGATTGACGTCCTCGTGTAAAACGATTATTCTTGAAAGTGAATAGATAGCATTCAACACTTTGAGTGGTAAAAGTTGCAATAAGGAGACCAATGACTAGTGCTGGCTTCATTGCATTGCTGCAAAAACAAATGTGAATTATGATAAATTTTGACAAAATAATATATACCTCTGATGTATTTTTCAAGAAAACGATGCGGTGATGAATGTTTTAAATGGCTACATGAGTCATGTAATACATATAAACACTTGTCTAGTTAGGTAGCAGAGAATTGTTTAAATATTCAATCACTAGTACATGTATATATATGTGTGTGTGTGTGTGTGTGTGTGTGTGTGTGTGTGTGGGTTTGTCTAGATGTACCTGTGTGTGTGTGTGTGTTTGTGTTTGTTTGTTTGTTTGTTTGTTTGTTTGAAACCAGGGCATAATTTCATATTGAATATTTTTAGTCAACTGGTATGAATTGATGAGGGGACCATATACTTTGAATAGTTACATCATGTTGCAAAGATGATGTCTGTATGTTAAATTAACATCTAGATCTGATTTGTACAGACAGTAGAAACAAATGATTTGTACATCCCTCTTAAACTTGAATATATCAAAAAAAAATCTAAACATTTCACGTAAAACTATAATTCCTTCATTTCTACATTATTATTTATATCCTGTGAGAGATGCTGGGGTAATTCAAATGGTTTGTTCATACCTTGAGTGTCCTAACTTTGGGTTGGTGCTGTGCTTCAAATGTTGCTATAGATGTGTGTAAGGTGAAACTCTGAGTATTTACTGAGTAACGACACTATTTGAGTGGGATGAACAATATTCTCAATTTCCTGTATAATTAACATCTCGTCATGTATATAATGCTCATCGTGATAATTATGTGATGGACTGATAATTTCCTCTCCTAAAATTATCTATATGAAATACAATTACGTGGTTAGATGTTAGATGACAAATTTTGGTAATTGACACGATTTGTGATGTGTGTGTGTGTGTGTGTGTGTGTGTGTGAGCGAGAGAGAGAGAGAGAGAGAGAGAGAGAGAGAGAGAGAGAGAGAGAGGGGGGGGGGACGGACATACACAGAGGTGAGCTAGAGCCTTGGGGGAGAGGCATGCGCGCGTGCACGCATGCTGTTTTACAAATAACACTTTAGAAGACATTAAATTTTAATCAAACAACTTCGGCTTATTGTCGGCAGATAAATAGAAGTACTACTACAAACAGGAAATTGGAGGTACGCATAACATACTTATTATTGGATTCCCAAAGAGCAAATCTCGGTATTAAACGTTGAACAAAAGAAACCTTTAAAAACTACTAAAGATGATTACCCAGCTTGTAATGCCCCTATTAACACTTCAACACCATACACGTTAATGTTTTGCTTCTCTCTTGCCTGTGGTGTTATCTGATACCCGAAATGTTGTGTTTCATCCCCTCATAAATAATTTTTTGACAATTTTTAAAGACTCCTCAGGATTAGAGATGATGTGTGGCAGTGAGGGCGCCTGATCCTAGGTACTGAGTCAATATTTCAGACCGGCAGCTAGTTGGGACTGTATGTAGCCTGTGTAGGGTAAAGCGACTTCTTACATAAGAGATGAAAAATGCCAGTTTCTTTGCATTGTCAACAGCAACAGGTGTCCATGGCCCAAGTAAATAATATTTTTAAAGTTTTTATTGCAGAAACATAAAATTTAGGAGGGATTTGTGATAAGTTAAGATAAATATATATCTGCGATGAGAAATTATTCAACGAAAGTGTCTGGAGTGAGTGATAGGGGGCGCCACATCACAACACACCACACACTTTCAAACTAGCTACCGATCTGAAATATTGACTTGTTTGTGATTTGCGCTTCGAGAACCATCGGCCTTGATTTACTTGGGCCATGGACATGGGTTGGCATTAGCAATGCAATTACAAAGAAACTGACATTTGTCAACAGATCCACCCTTGATAACAAGAGCAGCGAGACTATTCTACCTCGTTATCCCGGTATCCCGTACTATTACTAAGGGATCACGTGAGAAAGCATTGCGGCTGCGTGAACCTCAGTGCGTTTGCGAGCGTTTGCGTTGAACAGACGAGTATCCTGAAAGCTGCAAGTAATGCGCTGTTCCACGTCCATATTCAGGTAAACGACATAGTTTCATTCGTGTTCACTTCGAACTATTATTACTTGTGAGTGTGTGAAGACAGAACTCTGTACGTACGCAGTACGTGATAATAGAGCCAACGTTGTACGCAGTACAACACATGTGTAACAATGGCGGATGCCATCTTGGATTTAGACATCGGTTCGCCGTTAGGCTGCTTTCACAAAAACTTGGGGGGGGGGGGATTTTAGAGGGGACTTGAAAATATATGGATAGTGTGTGGGGGGTACCTGAAAAAATGTTATGGGTTGTAGGGGGGGGGGGGTACCTGAAAATAAATTGACATCTGATCATGACTTTTCAAACATGGGAAAATAAGCTTTTAAAATGTTGGTCTTCCTTTTTCAACAACAACAACAACAACAACAGCTGCAAACAACAGTTGCTCACAAGTTAGTAAAATGAAAAACAAAAACAGTCATATTTTAATATTCTTTTAATAAACTGTTAATGTAATGATAAATTGAAATGGGCGATTTGAGTGGTACAGATTATTTTTTGTCTGAAAATACCAGTGTCTTTCATGTACACTACTATCTACTGAAATTTGGTTCATTTAATGTGTGAAATTACCTTTACACTGTACTGAAAATATTCTTTGTGACATGACTGTTTTGGTTTGTGGTTATCACAATGATATGTAACTTTTTCATGTAAATTCTTACTAGTATTAAATGACAGACTAATATGACAGACAACATTTTACATTTGCAGCTCTTGGAAGTTAAAAAAAAAAGAGTTGGAAAAGGTTCATCTCAGCCTGCCATCAAAATGTAAAAGATGCACCTGTACTAAAACATACTTGACAAGTATCAAAAACTTCTGTGCAAGGTTATTTTTCATCCTATAGATATGACTAAATTTTCAACATAAACTTTTAATAACACATTCTAAATATTTCCTAAAATTAGCATATTGGCAACGTCTGCTACATGTGAAACAGAAGACAATATCTCACAAGCTGAGTAACAGAGAAAAAGTAAAATAAGTTTTTTGCACATACTTTTCAACTTTGCATGAATATACTATTACTTGTAAATATAAAGGTAAATAAATAAACTTTGACATAACTCTCAATATAAAGTTACCCTAAAGATATATGGCAGGAATGAGGTAGTGAACTGAAACAATATGAGCAAACACTCCAATATAGTCTCAATAAACATTTTCATAAAGTAGTGTTTGCACAAACTGTGGATTTTTTTTGGAATGCTTAAAACATATCTCTGTAAAACATATCTGAATTTGATGAATATGACTGGGATGCGCTTGTCAGAAATGGTGACATTTCCAAATTGAAAGTGAAAGAACTGGAACTGGAACAGTTGATGTCCACAACAGTCCTATGTTAACAAAATGAATTACACTTTGAATAACTCTTGTAAAATGATCAGCAGACCAACTGAGTCTTTGTTTTCTGTTCAATATTGTATTAGTACATTATACTAGTAGTGTTACATTTGAATGTCATTTTAGTTGTATTTGCAAATATTGTGATGCACATGTTATCTAAAGAGAGTTTTATACTGTATTGTTCCAGTTCAGTTTCTTCCTAAATGTGTGCTAAAAGAAATCAAATCGGTCTAAATAACACTGAAAAAACTCTTAATAAAATGCATTGCCATGTATCCCGTTCTTGTTTGTAAATTAGTTCAATATAATGTCAAAAGAAAATAAATGTATGACTCAAAAATGCCAGCCACATTTCAGCAGCCTGTGTTAGCATAGAAATTATAAGGAATGATCACACAATAACAGAACTTTGTTTCAGCCAAAAAATCCTTCCCCAAAATGAACATTCATAAGTGTGACATTGCTGTGTTAATATGTATATATATACTAGTATATGATGTAAACCATGATATTAGAAATTGTAGCGGTCACACCACTATGATTGATACAAAGTAAGATATAGTAAACACAATAAAATAGTAGAAGTGAGAAAATGAAGTTCAGCACTCCATTGAAGACCCCCCCCCAACAAACAAACATTGTTTATTGATCTTGTGTGACATTGTAGAAGTCCCTAACTCTAATCAAATTTGTTGTAATTTTGTTTGCAGAGTGGTTATTAAAGAAGACCATTCAGAAGTTAGTGTTAGTTGTGACTGACTTAGACACCAATGAAGTATTAGAAAGATGGCAGTTTGATATTGAATGTGATAAATCAGTGACAGAGGATAGGTAAGTATTATGTAGCATACTGTTTAATAGACTCTCTCACAGTCCTCGAAGCTTTGCATAAATAGCTAAAACTTGGGTTGTTTTGTATATATCTACTGCATAATTGTACTCATACTAGTATCCCTAGCCCTGTACTGTGCGCCCTCATCGATCACATAGAGCGAACATTTTGTTGATGTGTTAGGTGAAGCTCCTACCACTGTTAGCTCTATGTGATCGATGAGGGCGCACAGTACAGGGCTAGGGATACAGGGATACTAGTATATGAGTACAATTATGCAGTAGATATATACAAAACAACCCAAGTTTTAGCTATTTATGCGAAGCTTCCAGGACTGTGAGAGAGTCTAACTGTTTAATAGCTGTACGTTAGAATGCATACGTGTATGGGAATGTAATCGTGTAGGTGAACATGTTTTTTATTTCATTTTGTTATTTATTTAACTTTGACAAAAGTCAGGCAGTCCACACAGGTGATGAACACCTATAAATGTGGACCCAAATCAAATATACATAGAAAAAAAAGACTACAGTTATAGTGCACAATAAATGGAAACAAAGATAAAATTACATTCAACAACATTTTGTACAATGACGGACTGACACCTGCATGTACAGGGATTTTCATGATCAAACTTGTTCATGAGTAGCTCATGGTAATGATTTGCAATCTGAGTATTTAAATTCTTCAAATGCTTGTTTATAATGACAAGTGAAATATCAAATGACAAAGAGTTCAAAATAGAATGAATTCTGTTTAAAGTAGAATATCAGTTTTAAAATAAGGTACTTTCGTTGTTAGGATGTCATTATACCTAAAAGAAATATAATTATCTACGTTGACATCATATTTACAATTCAAACTATTTACAATAAACTTGACATCAATCAATTCCCTTCTGTAGTGTAAGAAAGTGGAAGCAGATCCAAGCTTAGAACACAAAGTTTATATGTAATATGATCATTACTATCATTGCCCAACATGTGTTTTGTTAATTCTGTAATGATATATCAAGTGCTACACATTCAGAAGACAAATTTGAAAGACAGTTGAACTTGCATCTTCTGTTCAGAAGGCTGAAGGAATGACATTGTTTTTCCAAACATGCAAATTGAGGTCACTTTGAGTCACTGCTCCATTCCGTGTGATACAATCTAAGCCAATCACTGCAGCCTGTCTGAAAACAATGTGTTATTTCATGTGTTACATGAGTAGCACATTCACAAATAGAATTTACATATTCTTCATACGATATATTCATCTCATTCCAGCAAACCTCGAAAAGTAGTGGAGGAAGAAATCAACAAAGGAGTCAAGGCAGTTATCAGACAAATCACAGCATCTGTTACATTTTTACCACTTTTGGAAGGAGCGAGTAAGTTATACTGTGATCATTATTCCGTGACCACAGGAGGGCATTGTATACTATGATATGAGAGGATGGATATATCAGTAGTAGCCAATGCCCTCCTGCTGTCATATGACAAATTGACAAGTATAGTATGTCATTGAATTGTATGCAGTAATTTATTTATGCTCAGAGTTCGGAATTAACATTGTTACACAAAGTCTGATTGCAGAGCAAGGAAACAAAACTTCCACTCAAAGATTACGTATTCGGACCTTTGACCGATGATGTTGTGTTGCTATAGATAACAAACACTGATGTTTCCTGAAGAGCAACTGACATGTCACTTGGTTGTGATTATAAATCAATCCCTTGTATCATTTCATCATTGTGATTCAAATTTGATTGTTTTTCTTGTAGTTGTGTTTGATTTGCTGATCTACACAGACAAAGATGCCGATGTACCTGAAAAGTGGACAGAATCCGGTGCCCAACTCATACCACAGGCCCAAGAAGTTAAACTGAGATCATTTACCACAACAATACACAAAGTGGATGCCATGGTAACCTACAAAAGTGATCAGTGATCAGTGACAAACTCAAATGAATGATTTAGGGACTCTTAAAATGTCACATAAGCTCAGCAAGTGAAATTGTTTCATTTAGGTCAAGACCCCTCTCCCCCTTAACCAAACTCCACAAGTGCAATGTTGGGATTTGTGATGGATGTTCTATTGTGTCATTTTTGTCCATATTTATTGATCTTTGTCCAAGTTATTGATTTAATACTAAATGGAAACCACAGTGAAATGTTAACACAGATTGTGCAAAAATGAAGTTCAGCGATTGAAACGAACCAAACCCCTTCCCATAACAAAGAATTTCATGTCCTGAGCCTAGGTGACATTCCAAGACTGTCCCTTACCAGTATAGTACATTATAACACACAGCAACAATGCAACACACTGCCTGTAATGTATGTTTCATACAATCCCAGGACATTGTATGAAACTTAACTAAATCTAAATTTACTATATTACAAAACAAAACAATGATGCTACAAACTGCCAGTTAATAAAATTACAGGACTATTAATTAAATTTCTAAAAACTTCAGACTGCATGATTTTGATAAGCATGCATACAAAAGTGAAATTCTGTGAGGGTTTTTTTTACGACACTAACATAACCTCAATATACTAATGTATTGGAGTATTCCCCCTTCCAATTTAAGAGAGAATGATGGCAATTTTTCTCCAGAAAGATGAAAAGTACATAATGACATAAACAAAAACCATAAAGCTATGAACATTTAAAAGATGGTTTAAAGCCAGATCCAAAGTAGATAATTTGTACTTACTTAGGGTGCCTGTAAATAATTGTGTTTCTCATCGTAATACCTTAAAAATAATGGGTCTGTCAGTCAGTTAGTCAGTCAGTCAGTCAGTCAATCAGTCAATCAGTAGTTGGCCAGTCAGTTTGTGTATCAATCAGTCAGTCAGTCAGTCAGTCAGTCAGTCAGATATATTACTATACATAATGGTAATATTTTAATTTCACAGTTGCACTTTAACATATGACTCAGAAATGGTAATTTAAAGTCAGAAGGAAACTTTGAGCCTTTTGTTTTATTAAATTTCCCCAATTACAGCAATAAATTATAACTCAGTTCACTCATGTGGTCGCCATCATGATACAATCAGTAACGCAACATTTCCTAATCTTGCCATAGAGGGCATCATTGAAGAAATATAGGTGATGAGAAACACAGATTTAAGTACAGCTGTATATGTGTGCAATAAGTGAGTACAAAACAGCCATTTTTGTACTCGATTATTGCCGCTGTGATTAACTTGCCATAGTGTTCACTCCTACTACATGTATTTGCATTGCAGTGGAATACTGCAAACATTACATATCTGTACGCAAGTGAGTGTGTGAGTGTTTCATTCACATGAATGCTAATGTAATAATGAATCTCAGTGTGTGTGTGTGTGTACATACTAGTAAGTCCATAGGAAAGGCAGAATTGAACGTTGGTAATATCATTCCTTCAGGCTCCATGTCAGTACAGTTAGATTTGCAATATAAAGGGTGTGTGCAAGATACATCCAATTAGCAGTCCATTAGGTAGCATTTCCTATGAAACAACTAATGTTCCCATGTTTTAAAAAAAATGTAAGCAACAGTGAAGTACATACTCAGGATATGATTCGCCATACGAAATCAATATGGCTGGTATGTCTGCATAAAATCATTTCATTTCATCAGTGAATGCAACTTTTAGTGAAGTACCCGTGTCATTTTTTCAACCCATTTAATTGAGAAACTTCACCTACATTATTGTCTACTTTCAACCACCACAAAACCATATAAGCAGAAATGTATACTGGTAAAATTTATTATTTGACATCGTGTGAGTCGACCAAAAATTTGAAGCTAGGTCATAGGTCAAAGGAAACAATAGTTCATCTAGTTGTAAATAGACAGCTTTTTGAGGCTTCCTCGTGTCCTGACAAAAATGCAATGTTATGTTCCAATTAGCTGACTCATCCTTGTCAACAAAAATGCCCAAATCTCTAGCATTACAAGAAAAAAATTTGATTCTAATGCACCACCATTTTAGTATTTCGTGGGACAACCAGTTTCAGATACAACCAAAAAGTCATTTGGCTGGCCTTTTGCATACGTTGGGTATCTTGAATACACCCATATATTAATATGTATAAGAGAACTTTATGATGTGATAAAATTAGTGTGACTATTTGTTGCATTTGTACTTTTGTATGTAGTGTTTTGTGCCATAATTTCATTAGTGAACACAGCAAGAACTACTTCCCAAATACATCGTAATTATACTCATGTGTCATGTGGTCCATCATCCCAGTCCATCATCCACAGGTAGGACAAATTCAGTTTATTAAACATACAACTGACGGCGCCTGGGACCCTATTTTGCGTATGACTGACTGTATGTTTGGAGGTGGAGAACTTGTGATGACTCACTGGCAAGTAATCACCAAAATATAAACATTCCCTATATCTGGGTTTTTCACATGCAAATGCCGCATATTTGAATAATCCTGCATGACACACAATCTAAGCAGCTGTTTGCAGGGGAATTTGTCTCATTTGGAAAGTTTTTTTCATTCTATGACACAAACAGACTGATTTTCAACTAATTTGTGTATCAAGTTACCATCCTACAACATTCACAAACAATTTGTACATGATACATGACCTGTGTGTTTCTCGGAGCACAGAAAAAATGATGAAAACAAGACCCAGAAGCTAGTGCTCTGTACAGCAGTTTGAATTTCCCGCATTTGCATAGATTAGCCATAATCCTATTTATATAGGGCAGTTCTGTGTTTAAGTACAAGATACCAGATCAAACTAAACATCAATCATAAGTATGTCTCTCAATGATGTTACAACACTGGTAATTCAGCCTTCAGTTTACTAAGATAGACGCAAACTAAATCTATCGTTCTTCAATGTGGTAGATTACACATATGGGTGATAGTGGTTCCCCTGTTGTACAATTCTAATCACTCTGTGATCAAGATAGTATAAACATTGGAAGTACTAAAACACTACACTGCAAGTTCAGCAAACTCTTGTCAATAAAACTCTACCATGCCTGAGATTATAATTAAACCAACATCCATTCAATAGCTTGTATCACTGTTGTATCAACATGTTGCGACAATAGTTTAGTTTGTGTCTATCTTTAGTAAACTGAAGCCTTGATTACCAGAGTAGTACTGTGTTATATGTTGCAGATTAAAAAAGCTAAAGAACTTTTTTATATAAATACATAAATGAAAGTTGATATAACATAGCATTAATATGAATTCAGTTTCCCAAATTACACCTTAATATTTTGGCAGTTTTTATACCGGTACTATTTACCATATTTCATAGATGAGTATTCATTTTACATTTCCTTATTAAGGCTAAAAAAAATTGTTTCTGGTCAGTGAGTGTATCACTTAAATACCCTCCCGTCTGTCTTTTTTCTTTGTATATGTCCAGCCCATGTAGTCTGCAGATTCGGGGAAACACTAAAATAACCCTCCCTACTTCAGTGAAGACAACTGCAGAGCATCATAAACAAGCAAATGACATCTGCCCTGACATACACCCTTCTCTAAAGTACTAAATAAAAAGAACAGTACCTGTCATAAATAGTAGATTGAGTGACAGGTTTGTTGAGAATTATAAAAAAAATATTGTCATTGCACCACTTTACACAAAATGTCCTGACCAGAAACAATTCTTTTTTTTTTTGGCCTAAAATATCATTTCTATCATTATACTGTCATTACTGTCCACTTCTTTATTCACCAAAAAACTCACCAATAACATATTATTTATCATAGTGTAGAAAAATTAGATATCATTTAGTTTGTAGTTTCCTGGTACTGATAGTATGTTGTAAGATTGCAACAGTGTTTTCCAAACAAAACGACACAAACACACCACCATATAATATCTCAAAGTCTTCCTACTTGTATAAAACAAGTTCTCTGTGTCCTAAATCATTACATTCCCTTTGTTGCATTATTCCGTTGATAAGTTAAATCATTAGTTGACAGTTTGAAAAGTACTGTAAATTCACTCATATTGAATTTCTTCGTGTACATATTTTATAAAAACAGCTACAATACATATACATATACATTAGCTTCAGATGAACTTGCCTCGCACCACACTGCCACCAAAGTGCTTTATTCTAAACACTGCCTTCCATATAAAAGAAAACACTTTTCACATTTATTTTCTTTAATATTGTGACTAAAAATTAAGTTAGTAATATGTATATTTTCTTTCTTTGTAAATGTTCTTTTTTTATTTTTGAATGTATATAATAAATTTTGAAAATACCTGTCTGTGATGAACTACATGCTTATGGGTCTCTGTAACCATGGATACAAAATGTCTGTAACCATGGATACAAAATGTCCATCACAGCTCCTTAATAGCCTTCTCTGCAATATTGAGAAAATAGAATATTTTGTGCGAGACATACACTAGAATTGAAAACAAATTGAAATACAATATTTGATATCTATGTAATAGGGTATGAAAATATTTCACTTGCAATGTCCAATCATTTTTCTATCAGAGGGGGTAATATTTATTTGCTCTCAACTCTCCCATTTTATTTTTATCATCAGTAACAAAGACTTTTTCACATGCTAATTTTGACAAGTAGTTATGTACTCTCTATTTTTTCAAATTACTTTGCATTGCCAAGCAATAAAAAAATATTTTCATTTTTTCCATAAGAAAAAATTGTGTTTTATTTCAGTGTGACTAAAGCAGATACTACACTACAGAAAGTCTTACTTGCAATAGCTACCAATGCAGTGTTCGGCAGATTGTTGGCAAAATTCGAGTAAAGTGCTAATGCACACATATATATTTTCTATATAATTAATATCCTTTAAATATGTAGGGTTTAAAGTAATGTATATCATCACACGACCCATGTGGCACAGTGGTTAAGGTTCTTGACTTCAAACCCTTAGCCTGTAAAGTTTCAGGTTCAATTCCTGTTATGGTATAGACATTTTTTTTCATTCACTTGGTGATTGTAAAAGATAAAAGTGATAAACACACATGTGTAAAATGGGGGGGACCCGACAGAGTAGTGGGTAAGATTGTGGACTGGCAAGACAGAGTCCTGAGTTCAATTCCTAGACTGGCAAGTCCTGAGTTCAATTCCTAGACTGGCAAGTCTGAGTCCTGAGTCCTGAGTCCTGAGTAGGAGTAGGAGTAGGAGTAGGAGTAGGAGTAGGAGTTGGAGTAGGAGTAGGAGTTGGAGTAGGAGTTGGAGTAGGAGTTGGAGTAGGAGTAGGAGTAGGAGTTGGAGTTGGAGTAGGAGTTGGAGTAAGAATAGGAATAGGATTGGAGTTGAAAAAAAGAATTGCAAATAATTCTTTATTAGAACATTTTTTTATTGACTATAAATTTCAGTGTTAAATAAATGTAAGTGTTAAGAACTTTTTTTTGCTACACAACAAATGATTCTTTATTAGAACATTTATTTATTAAGTATAATTTTGAAACAATTTCAAAATAAATGACACAAATTAACTTTCATAGTAGCTGTAACCAATTATAATGTACCACTCCAAATAAAGACTACTATAATTCTTACTAGACTTTGTTCAATATATTCCAAGTACAAATATAAATGTCAACCCTATTTTCTAAGAGTAATTTCATAACAGTAATCAATACAACTGTACTAAAGGCAGAAATATCCTTGACTGCATTAAGTTGTTATGATGAGATATATAGAATAATTTAATTAGTCACCATTTGGGTAAAATGAGGAACCTTCAGTGATATCCCAGTTTCACCTTGGAATGGAGTAGTACATTCTGACTGGTTAAAGCTACTATGAAAGTCACTGCTTTACAATTTGATAAGCATGAGAACAACATTGTGTACTGTGAAGAAGCTGTACTTAATTCCTGTTTTACCCTGGTCCCTGGAGACTAAGTGAGGATGTTGTAAGAAGATGCAGGGAGAGCTAAAATTTACATACAAAGACATAGTGCACTGTACAATATCTTACCCACAACTCTCTCTGATTGGTATGCTTGGAGGTTCCTTATTTAATAACTTCTTCAGTAATCCATACTTTTCAACATTTTAAGCATAGTTATTAAGTTTAATTAATATGTAGCAAAAGAACGCTTAGGAATCAAAAATAAAGTTCTACATTTTGTATAAAAATGTACTAACAACTAAATTAAGCATGTGCTGTGAATAAAACACTTTCCAATGTCAAAGTGTCAATAACTTGGGTAGTCAGTGTGTATGATGAGTTTTAGTGTGTAAATTTCTTTTGTTATACGTATTCAAATAAATCTATACCTTTGGCAAAGTCATAACAGGTGCATATATTTTCCTTAGTTTCGTTGCAAATATTCTGTATGTCTTTCAAGAAAATCTGCTGACAAATTCCTAAAATTGCTACTCCTTCAGCAATAAATCATTGATACCAGAACCAATGAAAATGTGTATTCAGAAACTCATCATTGGCAATTCTACGCTTGCCAAATGGAAAAAATGTTTTTACAAAACCCTATACACTGGTGAGATTTGTCTGACTTCAAGGAGATGAAGTCCAACACTACAAATCAGAGAGAGTTGTGGGTAAAATGTTGTACAGTGTAGTGTCCTGGTAAAGTTACACCTCTCACTGTTAGTCTAGTAAACAAAAGAACACAATACAATCATCATTGGGGGCGCACTTCAAAATTCACTACATATGTTTCGGAGGGTAACACTTTGGTGAAAGATCAAAATATTTTTGACAGTAGATAAATAAATGTTATTCATCCTACATAACCATTTCGTAGCATTTTTAGAATGCTAAGTTTGACAACATTATTGTGAATGGCATTGTAAAATAACTGACTGAAATACATCCTGTTGTCTACTTGTTGCATGCTTAAGACTAACTGAATCATGTCTCCATGTGACGTCTAGTTCTCACCTGATATTCATGTACTGTATTGCTCATTTAAGCACTTCTGAACAATTTGTTCACAGTTTCATGCACAGCCAAACACTCAGCAGCCATGATGAAGAATTGTAGCTTTCACTTTGCCAAATCTGGGGCATACTCCTCTCAATCTACATACAATAAAGTACTTTTCAAGTCTGTGTGTCAAAAGATCGAAATTTCAGATTGGCTCGTTCCTTTCGCTGATGATCCCTGGGAAGCCAATGTGAGTCTGAATCCTTTATCAATGTCAGCATCGTCTTCACCCTGTACAAAATAATAAACAAATGAAAGGTTTAGTATTTTGCACTAAAGTAATTTTTTTCAAGCTAAAAGATGAATAGTGAAACACCATCGCCCATTTGTCTCACCTATTTTCAAAATTTCCAGCTGAGGAAAGCAAAATTCTACGTGCATAATTTATGAAAAATGAAAACAAAATAGTGGTGACTTTGAACATTTGATTTTGAGCAATGAAGAACCAATGACTTTGTCATGATGTAGGAAGACCACGGTATAAATTCCATATTTTTTGTTTGAATGTCTTCAACTTGGCTTGTGCAAAGTATAATATGCAGACACTGAATACAATCGACATGAATTTTGACTACATTGGCATGATGTAGGAAGACCACGGTATAAATTCCATATTTTTTGTGTGAATGTCTTCAACTTGGCTTGTGCAAAGTATAATATGCAGACACTGAATACAAAATTGGCATGATGTAGGAAGACCTGGTATAAATTCCATATTTTTTTGTGTGAATGTCTTCAACTTAGCTTGTGCGAAGTATAATATGCAGACACTGAATACAATCGACATGAATTTTGACTACATTGGCATGATGTAGGAAGACCACGGTATACTATAAATTCCATATTTTGTGTGTGAATGTCTTCAACTTGGCTTGTGCAAAATATAATATGCAGACACTGAATATAAAATCAACATGAATCTTTTGACTAGTTTGACATCACTGGGAGATTATTAAAGACGTTTTATTAGAATTTAATAATCAAATTTTATATAGCCAAAAATTTAATAAAACTAATTTTTTATTTTATCACTGGTGCAGTGGTTTTAAAGCCCATTATACCATGCACATGCCATTTAGAACAAAAAATATGAAATACTAGTATGCACTCTGGTCATTCTCCGTCACAACAACACATGTCTAGCTGTCGAAACGTTCAAAACTGCTATTACTTTCCCCAATTTTTTTTGGACATGTTATGATCAAAATCTGCAGATAGCTCTTTGACAGGTGTGAATGTTTACATTTGGTGGCCCCCATAAGTTGGAGATTACACAACAACACCTTTACATATATGTACAGATATACCAGATGTCTATTGGCAACAGAAGGTGAGATTCTTTTGATTTGATTTCCACAACACTGTGCCTACAGTTGCCTGTGAAGGGATGATAAGGTAGCTCTCATAGATCATGGATGTATTAGTGAGATGTAGTTTACAGGATTTTTCTAAGGTTTTTGAGGTTGGGCATTATGTTACATATATCAGCACCATATTTACATATACCAGACGTCGCATGGCAACAGTAGGTGATTCATTTGATTTGATTGCCACAGTGTGCCTACAGTTGTAAGGGGAATTATGATAAGGACACCCCAGCAACGTATTGGACAGTCTAGATGTGAACTCAATCTGATGTCGTGTACACTTCGCGATTTTCTTTTGACTGTTACTTTTACTGTCATTTGATTAAAAGATTTGATGTGCACTATGACTTACCAATTTGTTGAAATTCATTCCACCTTCAGGAGCTTTAGGACTTGTTTCTCTCTTAGTGTTTCTCGGCTGCTCACTTTTGGCTGGCCATGTAGGGAAATCAGACTCATTCATTGGTAGAGGTGAGTCTTTGAAATATTCATGTTCTAATGCTGTGTCTGCAGTGATACGTCTCGTACCAGGGTTGTATGGTAAAGACCTAGAAAAAAATGTTTTTAAATTTAGTTTTGCTTTTCACTCTGTGTATCTTGGTTCTCCCTTGAAGAAACGTAATCAATTTTTATGGAGGAAGTATACCCCACTTTGCCTGAGATGATTGGTTGCATCAAATCATTGGCAAAACATGAAAAACAATGACAGATTATGGCGGCCATCTTGGATTTTCAAATGTCCAATCAGAACCATTAAAAATACCGCCAATGGCGTAGTAGCACAACTGTACAGTTTTTAAAAATGCTAACATGCGAACAATAAGTGTTCATTTGGTGAATGACTATCCAGTTGCCTATCCAACCATGTTGCTATCTTTACGATATATGCTATCATTTGGCTGTTGCTATGGATGTGGTCTTGTTGCTAGGCATATTTACATACATTTTTTGAATGTTTATTCAATTGTCTATTAATCTCCATTGTTATCTTCACAATATATGTGATCATTTGGCTGTTGCTATGGGCGTGGTTTTGTTGCTAGGCACACTTGCATACATTTTTTGAATGTTTATTCATTTGTCTTCTATTCCTGTTATCTTTGCAATATATGTGATTATTTGGCTGTTGCTATGGGCGTGGTCTTGTTGCTAGGCATATTTACATACATTTTTTGAATGTTTATTCAATTGTCTATTAATCCCCTTTGTTATCTTTGCAATATATGTGATCATTTGGCTGTTGCTATGGGCGTGGTCTTGTTGCTAGGCACATTTGCATACATTTTTTGAATGTTTATTCATTTGTCTTTCTATTCCTGTTGTTATCTTTGTAATATACATGATTATTTGGCTGTTGCTATGGGCGTGGTCTTGTTGCTAGGCAAATTTACATACACTTTTTGAACGTTTATTCAATTGTCTATTAATCCCTGTTCTTATCTTTGTGAAATACACGACCGTTTGGCTGTTGCTATGGGCGTGGTCATGGTTGCTACGGTATTTGCATACATTTTTTGAATGTTTATTCATTTGCCTACCATATGATGTTATTTGACCAAAATATACTGCCATTTGGTTGTTGCTAAGGGCGTGGTCATGGTTGCTAGGGCCAATTTTGTCAAAATGTTTTGAAGAATAACATGCAGAAACATCTCACCAAGTTTCAGACTGGGTGACCAAGTACTTTTTGAGATATAAGTTTTTGACCAAAAATGAACATTTTTACACCTAATTTGCATATCACTCATGGAATCATGGTATGCTTAATATTTCTTTGTCCATACATCCCTAGATACATTCCCATTAAATTTCAGCCCAATCTGCTCAGTAGTTTTGGAATTATAGATTTTTAACCAAAAAGAGACATTTTTAGCCCTAATTTGCATATCACTGATGGAATCATCCCGTCATGGACAAATCTTACTTTACATCCCCTTAAGAATGTTCCCACCAAATTTCGCACCAATCTGCCCAGTAGTTTCTGAGTTTAAGTTTTTTGACCAAAAATCACATTTTTTGACCCAAATCACACATCTGTGATGCGATCATTTTGATTTGAACAATTTCCCAACTAGACACCCAAGGTAATGGACCCACCAAATATCATGGCAATCGGTTCAGCAGTTTTTGAGTTTAAGTTGTTTACACACATACACATACACACACACACACACACACACACACAGACAGACAGACGCCGGGCGATCCCTATAGCACTACTGAACCTCAGTTCAGTTGTGCTAAAAAACATCCATCAGGAATATTCAGGCCATGTTTTATGCTCATATCACACCTGTGAAGACACCATAATTTGAACACAAAATACTGTAATGGGCTTTTGAACATCAGTCATTTTATAACCAGACATGAAAACAAAAGATAAACATAAATGGGTACGTGGGGGCGCTGTTCATTTTATTTTGACCTTAGCAATGGTAATAGTTACCAGTCATTTTTGAGTTTTTGATTCTTACTGTTTGCAAAGTCCAAGTTGTCCACGTTGACAGTATTATATGTAGTTATAGGCAGCCCTCAGATATGCAACCTATGGTCACTTTAAAAAATACAACCTTTTCCTATAAACTCGCATAACTAAATTGTTTCAATGAACTGTTACATCTAAAGAAGAACTCAGGTCTGCACTCTGAATGTTACCCAACACAATCAGACAGTCCACAGTCCCTACTGGCAAGCCCTCAGGTATGTAACCTTCACTGACTTATGTAATTTAGCACATGTATCAACAATAGTTTTACATTGAGTATATTTGAATTTGCCTATAGCCGGATTTCCATACTAGTATATAGAATGAATCTCCTTCTTACCTTTGTACCTAGCAGTAGTTCAGGAGCTCTATACCATAGTGTCACTACTATAGGCGTGTACTGTTTGAGAGGGGTACCATACTCCCTAGAATGAAGAAAAGAATTTGGGGAATTATACCATTGCCAGTAAATATCAAAAAGAAATCGGGGAAAGAAATAGCAATTTTTAGTGTTTTGACTCATATTTCAAACACAGCAGAACTGATGACAGCCATTGTCGTGACATAGATGTGCATTGTCATGATGGAGAATGACAAGAGTAAATATTCCATATTTTTTATTGAACTTCATTCATGCATGGTATAGTGGTACATAAAAGCGTCTTCCATGATGGATGCCATGATAACTTTGACAAAGGCCTATATCGACACAACTGCCCTCAACTCCTTAGACATGCGTTGTCGTGGCATATTAATATAGATGTGCGTTGTCATGACGTAGAATGACCAGAGTAAATAATAATATTCCATATTTTTTATTGCACCTTGCCCGCGCAAGGTATAATGAACCAAAAAAACATCACATCTTCCATGATGGATGCTATAATTTGGCACGGACCTATATCGACACAATGGCCCTCAACTCCATAACTTCCAATGTATTTACTCTCATATCATTCCTGTTCACTTACCCAATGTGAATGGTTGTTTCATAGTTTCAAGTCATGTTCTACATAGTCCATAGTATATAAATCTTATCCATGTTACTACCGATGTATCTCCTGTTGAGGAAGTAGAAATATGAATTAATAACCTGGGGTGAAAATTGTTGAATCCTGTGTTTCCCAAATGTAGGTATTTGTTTATTGTACAAACACACTCAAAGACAAACATGCGTACATACATGATAATACTTACAAACACACACACACACACACACACACACACACACACACACACACATACATACATACATACATACATACATACATACATACATAGAAAATTACCTTAATTAATTGAGAATCAAGTTAACTACATGTATACTTATTCAATAATCTCAGAAAGAATATCCTACCAACACACTATCCCATGTTCACTGACCCCATAGCCCCACGTTGGGCGCCATCTTGAACTCTCGACCATATGGGTATTTGTAGACTACTTTGCCAAGTTACAGTAGAAACTCAACAGCAACACCACTAACCCGTAGACGACCGTTTAGCTATCCATGTATCAATGAGCCATTACCAAAATCACTCTGGAAAGTTGTACCTCACTAGACAACTCATTGGCTATATAGTCAGTCTTCTATTTGTTTGTATCTAGTTCATCACTTTCGAACGTACCGCCATGTTGTCCGCCGTCTGCCGTGGTTCAGCCTCGATTCCAAGTTCAACAGCGCCACCAGTGGCCAAAATCAAAGTATTAGTGCATCTAATTTTCATCTCGTTAAATTAAAAAGGTATCTCGTGAGTCAGAATACATTTCTACAATTTTCTTGAGGAAAAAGAAAGATGGGAACTACAGAATGATACTAAATCTGAAGCAAATGAATAAATCCATCGAATACCACCATTTTAAGATGGAATCCCTTCATTCAGCCATAAGACTTATGCGCCCAGGGTGTTACATGGCATCAATTGATTTGAAAGATGCCTACTACTCTGTACCCATCAACCCAAACACCAAAAGTTTTTACGTTTCATATGGAAAGACAAAGTATTCCAATTTACATGCCTCCCCAATGGGCTAGCTAGCGCCCCTAGATTATTCACAAAAATACTCAAACCCATATATTCAAAACTTCGACAAGAAGGTCATCTCAGTGTAGGGTACATAGATGATTCATATCTGCAATTGCAAGGTGATAATTTCATAGAATGTAGCCACAATGTCACAGATACTGTAAGTCTGTTTGAAAAAGTGGGATTCATAATTCATAAAGATAAGTCAGTGTTTATCCCAGCTCAACAGATAACCTTTTTGGGGTTTTCACTCAACTCTGTTAAAATGACAGTGTCACTAACAACAAAGAAACAAATGAAGGTAAGGGCTGCGTGTGAAAACTTGTTAGCCACTTCCAACAACATTACAATACGAAGAGTATCAGAAGTCATTGGACTTTTAGTATCTAGCCTCCCAGGTGTTCAGTTTGGCCAACTGTTTGCAGATCATTGGAAATTGATAAAATTGAAGCTCTCAGTATGTCTGCAGGCAATTATGATGCAAAAATGTCATTGAGCGATCAAAGTTGTACAGAGCTACAATGGTGGATTGCTAATATTGTGACCTCCTTTAACCCTATCGATCATGGGAATTTTGACATAACACTTTCATCAGATGCATCCATGTCAGGTTGGGGTGCTATCAGAGGAGAGATCAAAACTGGGGGCAGGTGGTCCACTGATAGGCGAAATTTCACATCAATGTGCTAGAAATCATAGCAGCTACATTTGCATTAAAGTCTTCTTCTCCTCTCAAAATTTATTCAGATTGGTTCAGTACAAATTAAGATGCAAAATTAAGATATCTGCATATTGCAAAAATGAATTCCATGGAAGATAAATGAAAAGATATGCACATGCTTAAGCATTGAAATCAGATAATGTGTTCCACTGTTCAGTTGTTTTGTCTCTGTTTTGTGGAGTCATGATGGTTGAATGTTTACAGTGGCCCACTTGGTTGTAGGTTTAAGCGTTGTTGCTGTCATTTGTTTCTGAATGGCTAAAGTCCTTGGACAAGATTTCAACCATGATTGTGCCTCAGTCATCCCAGCTGTATAACTTGGGACCTGATAGGATAGAGGTTGCAATGTGAATGCTTTAATCATATGCATTTATAGTGACTGCAATGGATTGTATGCTCCCCAGGGAGTTGAGGAAGTATAAAGGCTGTTGCGCCACTATAGATCTGTGCCAGGGGTGATAATTGTAAAGTGCTTTGAGCACAGAGTGGGAAAGTGCTATATAAAAATTAACATTATTATCGTTCTTGCACTCTTGCTATGTCATAAAGAAACTATTTTTCTTTTAGTTGGCACACTTCAAATACTACTAGATAGCACATTTCAGTAGTATCCCAGCTACAAGAGTTGTTGTACAAAACATCATAATATCAGTAGGTATGATTGCTCTATTCAACAAAAAGAATATATTTAATGACAAAAAGAGTGTCTGAATTGTTGATGATACGCCCAGTTACACTTTATGTGGTGTAAAGATAGTAATTAATGAATTACAAATCAGTTAATTAATCAGCTAGAGTTGTATTGTGTAAAATTATTAAGTACATGTATGACATTCGTCAATTCATTACTTTGAATTTTTGTGCTAGTGGTACTCCGTTTATCTCTCATACAGATACAATGTTTGTGTTGAGAACATGAAAACATTGGTAAGTAGAATTAGAACTGATTAGGTAAGCAACCCCCCCCCCCCCAAAAGTTGCTCCCAAACACTTGTATGTCTAAGTTTACATAATTACATGTAAATTATCACAAGTACACTTTGTGTGCTTCATGTGTTAACTCCTGTGTTCATCTCTGCTGTGTGTTCATTTACATAATGACTTCATTTGAATAATGCCATGGTTGTAATCAGGTTACTGGGTGTTAATTTACACAATAACTTCATTTGAATAAAGTTGACATGGTTGTAATCAGGTTTTGGGGTGTACATTTACATAATGACTTCATTTGAATAATTGGGCTATTGGGTGTTCATTTACATAATGACTTCATTTGAATAACATTGTCATGGTTGTAATCATGGGGCACATATCTTCAAATTGTAACACAAGTGTGGTATGAGAGAGAAGCAAAGTACCATTACTGCCATAAACAGGCTATTCATTGCTAGCGATGTATACTGATTCCAAAAACAAAAAAAATACAGAACATCAATACAAATATATATTTAACATTACACGTTTCACTTCAAAATATACATTACATAAAAGCCATATACCAAACACTAGCCAACATCATGTAGAATTCTGGCTGAAAATATAGGATCTACTCACCTGTTGTCATAGTAAAGCATGTTTGTCACCATTGTTTTGTGCAATGGAACTCGCGGGATTACTTACATCTTAAAATATCACATTTTTACTATATCTAACAAAATTGGGAAGGACTTCTAATAAATACTTGTCATTGCTAAAACAGTACAGCTCAGGTTTGAAACATTTGTGATATGCTGCTATGTACAATGAGTCCAGAATATTGTGACTGTGTGACGGTCTTACAAAATATGTACAAACATGTATTATATGAGATATATAGAGTTATACACATACAACTACTTAGCCATATACAGGCGTACAAACATAGTTTATATGTTAGGAGGCATTTGCACTACAATATGGCTATTTGTACATGCTCACATGTGCTATTTTCACAAGTTTCTGTTGTGTTATAACTTTAATATACACATGGTCATCTCAGTAAAAGTCTTGGTCTGATCACTTGTTGTATAAATATTGGTGATTTTAGGTACTAATATTCAAACTTTTGCAACCTGTTTAGCTTTATAACACATCATTTTCATATAGCCTTCAGTGTTTGGCTTACACAACAGTCCTCTGCAGGGTAAGAGATGTCTACTGGTGCCTTGATAACCAGGCAATAACTGTATACATGTAATATGCACGCATACATATAACATATTCAACATCTGTGAATTGAGAATTGTATCAGCATATCTGTGGACACAACTGCATGCAAAAATTCTGTACTACATAAATTGTCGTAAAACGTAACATTCATTTTGCCCTTTATCCTCATTGACTGCTAAAAAAAAAGTCATGATTTTGTCTGTCCTTCTCTTATGTTTATCCTAAATTTGAAAGTTGTCTGTGATGATTTTTCAACAAAATGGTGTCTGAAAATGGTTCTCTCTAAATCTGTAAAATGCGTATCTTTTAACATGGTTATTAAATATGTTTTTGTAAACGACATAATTCAGGAACTAGTAAGTATTATTGTGCATGACTTTATAAGCATTTCAATGCTTTTGTGACACACTGGAAAGGATTTGACCTTGACCTTAAAAGGTAAATGATATGGTCAGTCAATACCTTATAAAAACTGGTTCTTAGGAAAATACTAGCTCTCATGAAAATATGAAGTTCAACTATCAGATCTTATACATAATCAAACATTACAGGATTTTATCATTTGACCTTGAAATGGATGTCAAGCCTGGGTCAAGGTCAACATATGCCTTCATTGTTTTAAAAGGATGTGCTAATTCTCATAATGAAGGTGTATGTATTTGGATGAACTAAGAACAAATATCCACTACTTCAATTCTGATATGGAAAGCCCTGTACATTCTGATACCTGTAATAGTTATTGACATTATCTCAGTTGATATTAAATCACTCAAAATTACGCTCCATCAATTAAAAACTTTGTTTGCTGTCCTTGAATTTCCCAAAAACCTACCAGGCAAACAGGGAAACAAACAAACACAGAAAAAACCCACAATGCTGGCATGTCATGTAAAATTCACTTTTCTGTTGATTCATTTTCTGTTTGGACCTAAATCTACTACACTGGTGAAATCAAAATGTCAAAATCCAAAGTAGTTATTCTGAAGATATTTTTGAACTGTGTTTCCACTTACAGTAGTATAAAATATGTCCTTCTGTGGAAATTTTGAGCAAAACAAAATGTGTTTGTTTTTGTAAAATCAACCGACAACTCTACCTGTATGTGGACTGCAAACAAAGAATGTAATTGATGGTGCCTTTGACTGCCAAGCAACATCTTGCTGTGCTGTATTGTCAAATGAACTCTACAATCTATTTCCAAGTCTGACTTCAAAAAGGAAATTATCATAAATAATCTGTTTAAAATAGCACCCCTAAAGATTTAGCCCACGTCTGAAATACCATCCCATAAAAGTATAGTTTGTCAACAGTTTAACATAATGTATCATGTCAATATGATATATTAGGTCAAACCATAGACGTTGGTGGAGGGTCTATGGTCAAACCGTTGACAAACTACATGTTATTCAGTGTTTTTGAAGTGGCCATATGGACGAGGATTTTGGAATTTATTTTGGATTTTTAATTTATAAAACAATTTTATCATGGCTTCTCCTTACACTGTAAAAAAACAATGTAAAACAACATAGTCTAGACCAAGTCTGTTTGTAACTCCATACAGTGCAATAAGCTAAAATATGTCTAAAAAGTTTCTTATTGCACATTCAATAACAAAGATTTTACATATTTATTTATCTTTTACAATTTAGGGTATTGAGTTACAAACAAAGACTTGGCATATATTGTTTTCACATCAATTTTTCAAGTAGGAAGCCATGATAAAATTGTTTTATAAATTAAAAATCCAAAATAACTTCCAAATCCTCATCCGTATGGCCACCTTAAAGTCAAGGACCATATTTTATGTAATGTAATGAGACTAAAAATTGTAATAGCATGTATATCACATTTGTGCGAAGTTTGATTGCAATCAATATGTTATTACAGAGAAACACTTGTGTGTCATAGTTCTGTACATGTGTAAATATAGGTAGATTGGTAGAACTGAGCTCAGAGACATGACTATTTCACACAATTGACATACAGGCTTTTCTGTTCCAGTGAACAACATTTTCAAGCAGGATGGCTGAATGGCTAGATTGAACTCATTCTGGTGCCCTGTTTCCTTTCAAACCCCACAGAATACAAAATAAGTTTCCCTTAAAGATGTTTACCATAAAGTTACATGAATAACTACATTTATTTAAATATGTGTAACAAAAAATATTATAAAAACAAAAGAATTATTCTAAGACAAGAATATCATACAGAGTTAGCCTTTAACTTTGCCATTTCTTGATCCGTTCTGAGGTCTATAATGTCTTCAGCAGATAATGTCTTCCCGCCACGTAAGAAAGTACAAATGTTGTTGAATTTATCAGCAAATGTAAGTTCCTTTAACACGTTAGGAGGTGGACGTATGACAGTAGTATATCCAGTGGAGATAACATCAAATTGTCCTCGGAGGAGAAACCCTCCCCACACAATGGATGCTGCGTTGATCATAGCCACCATAAACACCCAGGCTTGCTGTGACATGCCCAGCAATGGAAGACTTGTGTACGGTGCATCGGGAAAACAAACGCGAAGAAATTCAAAGACAGAAAACAGGAAACTGATTTGTACTGCTAAGACAAAGATGATAAGAAAAACAAATGTCCGATGATTGTTGACAGCGATACACTTGAGCAGGAATAAACAGTGGTGGTCCATTTTAACCATGCAACATTCACAAAGTTTGCAGTGTCGGGTTTTCTCAGGTAACGTCATCTGAAATGTGTAAAAAAATATAGAAATTTGTTTTCGATTCAAGTAATGAAAGGCCAACAATAACTACAGCAGGTATTCAATGAATGAGAAAAATTTTTCAAGTACAGATTTGATACACTTTTCAATGATCAATTTACTGGTTCCAAGATGCTTATATTGCTATGTTTAGTCTTGTTATTGTTTTTATTACTTTTGAAATAACATTGTCAAATGAAATGATGGAATGACGTGTAGCACCATTAATTGTAAGTGATTTTATAGAACAAAGACTAAATGCCATTAATGATAGAGAAGATTTTACTGCTAAACCCATGGTACAGTCAGAAGACAACCATTCCCCAAGTAGCGTGTGCAACCCCCACCCCTACCCTTCCCCACCCCCTCTCCCACCACACATTTTTATTCACCAAAACAAAACATCTGGAAAATAATACTGAAATACCTCTTACCTCACAATAAGTGCAATAATGTTCTGGTTTGAGTTCTCTTGTTGCAATATGTTCAATTGTCATATACGGTGAATCTTTGCCAGGTCCTTTTCTCGGAACTCGACACATTCCCGGATCTTTCACCAGTACTAGTATGTACACATACACCATGCATACATACAATGGAAATGCTATAGGGAAATATGTTGGCCAGATGGGTTCGAAAAGTTAAGGAGAAAGAACTCATGGGTGTATTAGATGGTTACAGGGTCTGGAGTTGACTTCAGAAGTGAAATCTTTCAATCTTGATAATCATCCCCTCCCCTCCTCCCAATAAAAAAATCACAACTTAGACATGTGTGATATAAGTTTATGAGATTAATATTGCGAGTCTGTTTAACACATATCTGAGCCATAATAGGTTCTATGCCAATCAGGTAGCTGATAAATATAGACATCTCACTGGTTTTCTATCTTTGCCTGGTTCATACTAACAATGCCCTCACAACCAGTACTTATGAAACTGCATCGGCCACAAAATGGTCACAATTTTAACAGGATTTTAAATCTACCCATAGTGTCTGATGATTTCAGTAACATCCCCATGTGATGGACATAATGAATATTAATGATTTGGTAAAATGATTAGCCAATCAGAAATGGGAATATTTTCTGATTATAGTAAATCATGATCACAACACAATTGGATCTGGCAACAAGTCAATACGATCAAATCAGGAATGGAACATTCCATTCTATTTTCAGCTGTCAGAAATACAGCTAGAACTCAAATGTATGTTGATTTGTCAGGGTTTCCTTCTGTTTAGTAATATCTAAATGGTTTGAGCCGTTGCTAGGTGAAATAGCAATCTAATTTCACACATCAGGTTCAATCATTGGTCATGAGAGGACAGTATCAGGATCAGCCAATGGTAGATTCTGAACTAACATCTCACTGGATGAAATACAAAGGATATTTGGAAGAATTAAATAGTAATAACAGATGGAAGTGTGTATCAATCCAGCACCAAAAGATCCGGCAAATACGGGATTAGACCATCTGGATATGGGAAAAATAAAATACACAATGTAAAATGACCATCAATGGTTAAGTATAACAAACAAACAAACAAAACAAACAAAGTAACAACATTTGACAATCTGATTTATAGAGCGACGAATATAAAGAAGGGGTAAAGTACATGTACAATGTAATGTAACAGAATTCTATGATACTCAAGCGCCAGTGCACTCACAGTATTTGTATGTCTGATGAATAATTGCGATGTTCCCCGAGGTTGTTCTTTCACCACTGAAGCAAACAAAGTGTATTTGCATGAATGCAATAATATTTTGCCAAGAACTCTCTCTGATTTGTACTCCCACACATATAAGCTTCTTTAATCCAGACAAATTCACCAGTGTACATGTACAGGGTTTTGTGAAAACATTTTTGTCATTTTCGAATCATATTTTTGTCACTGTACTGAGGCGTTTACTTTTCTGAATAGCCATTTTCATCAGTTCAAATATCAATATTTTGTAGGAGATAGAAGTTATATAATTCTTTCCACAGACTTTCTTGAAAGGCATGCAGTATATTTGTACGGAAAGTAAGGAATATAATTATTTGTACCCGTTATAACTTCTCCAAAGATATTGATGTCTCTGAATATGTATGACGAAAGTAATTTACATGTTAAAACTCTCTATACAGACTACCCAAGTTGAAAAAGTGAAATTGAAAAGTGTTTTATTCAAAGCCTGTGTATTATTTCGTTTTAGATACATATTTTTGCTAAATTTGCAACTTTTGTTGTGATTCATAATTACTTTTGTTACATATCATTCCACTGTATTTGTTGTCTTTAAACTGTGGCTTACAATATAGAGGAAGTTATCAAATAACAACCATCCAGGCATACAAATCAGAGAGAGTTGTAGGTAAAATATTGTACAGTGTGGTGTTCCCTGAGGCTGTACTTCCATCAGTGAAGGAAGTGAAAGTGTATTTGCATGAATACTTACGGTGTTCCCTTAGGCTGTACTTTCACCACAGAAGGAAGTGCAAGTGTATTTGCATGAATACTTGTAGTGTTCCCTGCTGACTGTTTCCCACTTTTTCCTAGTGGAACCAATAAGTATACATCATTCTGTAAACCCTCTAAAAGATATACATACCTTGAAAAATGTGGTATTCGATGCATTTGTCTTCCTATGAAAAACACCATAAAGACAGCACAAAAGAATGCAATAACACCACCGTATATCTGAAACCACCGGCATAATACTGTTGTAAAGGTAAACATAGCCAGTGGAAAGAACAGCAGGAAATACCACGTAAACAAGGGTCCCTTTGGTGCCTGGTTCTGGTTACGACGAGTAGCCCAATATCTTAACTCCCGGCCAAGAGGTTCATGTCTGTGGAAAACAAATATCACAATATTACATACATAGGATGGAAATTAAGATTCATCATCACTTCGTCCAATTTTGTTCCACCACAACAAAGTTTCGTTGTAATAAGTCTGGCACTTCAAAGGGCTAAGTTTCCATCCTGAGTGGTCATAGTATCAGGTATACCACCTAGTAAACATTTCCATTTGCTGAAACAGGTGGAACAATCTCTGGTTGAAATGCAAAGTGGAATCTGCCATTTACATTAGACAGAGGAGATGCAAGGATATCAGTTTCCAGCTAATGCAGGTAGAATGCATATTGGGGACAATTTACTGTAAAAATCAAAGTTCTCCAATTCTCTCCAAAGAAGAAAATCAGCCATTTTTATTTTCCTAATTCACATTATAATCAATTGTGTGATCAAGGTCCATAGTATACAGATCCCCACATGACAATATTGTTTAAAATTGACTATTTCAGTGTGACTACATTTCATTGTCTGAGCTTTCTGACAAGGAGTGTGTGTACTAACCTGTATGTCTTGCCATCCTGCGCCAAATCAAGCGAACTTTGTCCTTCTTTATTTTTCTGATGTAGTTGAGCTATCATTCCTTTCTGCAGTAACACCCAGACAACATCAGAATTGGCATTCTGACAGGCAAGGTGTAGAGGCAGATTACCATGGACATCCATCCAGTTTACATCAGATCTCTGTAAATATAGAGTTTCACAGAGTTTCATCTCACATAATGTTTTTTCTTATGAATTACACACAAAAAATACAGGAACTGATAGCACACATGCATGTGAAATAAAATGTTACATTTGATCTCACTGTGAACACAAATAAACAGTTCTGTGTTTGAATCTTTCTTGTTTCATCTGACAGCGATATTGATTTGTGTTCACAGTGAGATGAAATGTATCATTTTGTAAGCTTTATATGCTGCCAGTGTATGTATTTTGTTATATGTACATGTGTAATTTCAACTGAAAACATTGTGCTGCTAAATTGAAACTCTATACTCACTCGGTTTTGGTAGTAAGAGTTTATTTATCTATACTCAGCAAATGAGATCATTTCTTGCATTGATTTCTACTTTTACATATTTTACATTAAATTCAATAAAAGATGAACATTTAGATGTTATTCCCCAATATTTTTCTTCCTTCAGCCAAGGAAAATATGAATGACCTAAGGGGTCTTTGTCGCTACAAGTTGTTACACAAGTAGTGACCCTTAGGTCACGAGTATTTTATGGCTGAATGAAGAAAATTATTGGACACTATCATAATTATACCAGTGCCAGTAATATCAAAGACAAATCAGGTAAAGTATGGCAATTTTGAATGTTTTGACTTATATTTTGAACACAGCAGAACCAGTGACATAGACATGCATTGTTATGACAGAGAACAATCAGAGTATATATTCCATATTTATGTCTTATGTATGGTATAAAATGTTATAATTACCTTGTTTTTTAGCAGATACCTGACACAATCAAAATGTCCAAACTGACTGGCAATGTGTAAAGGTGTCAATCCACTATGGCAAAGAAAGTAACATGGGATTTGTTAATTGCCATGAAATAATTTACAATGAGTACCAAAACAAAGAGATTAGTTCGTAGTACAAATAAGTATCAGTCAAACTACAGTGATATGGTACTGTAACAACAAACCTTTCAACACAGATGTATGACATATCTTGAGTTCAAATAAAAGGATAAGTACAAATCTGGTTAAAACTTCTGCTTTATTTGACTCCCAAAGAGATTAAGGTATTCGTGATGTCATCACCAGAAGTTCTATCATAAACCCTTGCAAGAAATTTCAAAATGGCAAGTGGAGTAAATTACTAAGATATTATTTTATAACTCAAAATCTTATATGAGTTGATCGTAGTAATCTCTAACAAGTGTACTGAAAGCTAAAATTAGTCTGACTGAACGTTCCCTTTGAAGGATGATTGTGCCTTGGGGACAATTTCACTGAAAATCAAAGTTTTAAAATCTCTCCACACTTTGCCATAAGGAAGCTTGTTTCTGGTTCATTTCAAGTAGTAAAAGAAAATTGGGGTCCACCATCTCGTCTTCAAGGAAATTGACAAAATTTTTAATTCCCCATAGAGTTAACAGTATTTGGTGCCATACTGCCTAAACAGGCTCACCATCTTGGCTGAAAAAGAACCATTTGCAACATTTTGTCAAAACTGTTCATTTAGTCTTACAAGTGTTTCCTGTGGGGTGGGGGGTCACCTACCTGTGATCTCTGTCCTGAAAGCCAAGTCCACAAACATCTGACAGATATTGCATTGCATGACTGTAAAACAAAAATAAAAGCAATTAGTGTTGCAGTCAATGACATTGATAGGAAGATATTATGTCGATTATATACATGTAATATCTCTCTCTCTCTCTCTCTCTCTCTCTCTCTCTCTCTCTCTCTCTCTCTCTCTCTCTCTCTCTCTCTCTCTCTCTCTCTCTCTCTCTCTCTCTCTCTCTCTCTCTCTCTCTCTCTCTCTCTCTCTCTCTCTCTCTCTCTCTCTCTCTCTCTCTCTCTCTCTCTCTCTCTCTCTCTCTCTCTCTCTCTCTCTCTCTCTCTCTCTCTCTCTCTCTCTCTCTCTCTCTCTCTCATTATTTTAAACACTTCTTGATGAAGAGAAATGAAGTCTGGAACACTTAATATGTAAAATGTGAATCATAAACAATTTGCATAATTATCCAAACTATTTCAAAAAAAAGTTATTCCAATTTGGTACTACATCAAAGTGTTGATATAACGATTATACTTCGATCAGAGATTGAAAGCACAAGATCAACTTGATGTTTCTCTGAAATTAATTTTAGGTGATGTCAAATCATGAAACGACTCTCCAGAACCCAGTTTATGAAAATGTCTGTATTTCCTGGAGTGGTGTTCTTCTTCAAATCATTACTTACACAGATCCTGCCAGAGCTGTATGATGCATACAGCCTCTACCCAAAGAATCGGTATCTTTGAGGGCTGAGCCACGTTTCAGTAATGCATGTATAACCATTGGATTGCCTCGTTTACAAGCATAATGAATCGGTAGTTCTCCTGCATTATTTGGGTGATTTACATTGGCACCTTTATCCAGTAGTAACTGTACCACGTCTGTATGGCCTCTTAGGGCTGCCTTGTGAAGTGGAGAAAGTCCATTCCAACCTGTATAAAGTTGAACAATTGTTATCAATTTGGATTTTTATACTGTGTGTGTTTCTGTGTTTATGTATGTATGTATGTATGTATGTATGTATGTATGTACGTACGTATGTATGTATGTATGTATGTATGTATGTATGTATGTATGTACGTATGTACGTACGTGTGTGTGTGTGTGTGTGTGTGTGTGTGTGTGTGTGTGTGTGTGTGTGTGTACATTGAATAATTTTGTACAAAAAGTCAAATGCAAAAACATACATGCATTACAATTTACACAGTAAATTTGTTGTCTTGTGTAGCTGCCTTGCACATTACATGTACATTATTACATGTATACAAAAATGTAAATATGCCCCAGTCTCAATAATTGTAGCATTTTTAAGAAGGAATTACCACTGTTAACAAACACTTTGAGTGGGTAATATCATGAGTATGTAAATACATCACTAATGATATGATATGATCTAGACAATCTCACTGCACTGCATGAGTAATGCATTTTTCATCTGAGCTATAATCATCCAAGTAAAATGTTGAATCGCACCAAGGTGAAAGTACGAAACATTCACAATACTGTAATATTGCGAGAATCTGGGGCTTTTAATTTCATGAGATTAAATACAGACTGATAAAGGAGACATGACATTTCCTACTATGCTTTTGTATAATTCATGATCAGTATATGAGTCAGCCCAAGGCCTGGTGTAACACAGCTGGCCTAGCTATTCAATGTGTACAATAATACAAAATAATAGTCTGGTGCTGTCTGCTTTGGAGTAGAAGTCAAATTAAAAGAAATGTGTACTTTTATTAATATTGACTGTATTATACATCATGATATCATTTATATAACGAAACATTCATGATTTGTGGCAGCAGAACGTTTAAAGTAGATAAACTCTTTATTTCTTATGAAGCACATTACTTTAAAAATAATCACAATGGGCTGTACAACTAACAGGAAAACAAACAAACAAAACATAAAAGACAACAAAAGTCCACTATTTACAAAACTGTTAAAATCGTGGTGTTAGAATCAATAGTCTGTATAACATGTGGACATGTTGATTAGATTTTTTATTGAAGTCAGAACCAAACGATAAGATTCTCTGAGATAAGAAAATGTAGCGATATCATAGTAAGATTTTTTGTCAAGCCAGATGACATTCAGGTTTTGTGATTTGTGGATTACCCAACAAATTGCAGAATAGAATAGGAGAAGAACAACTCTACAAATCTATGCAAGTTTTACCACCCCCACCCCACCCCCTCCAAACAATCAGTGTCCTGTACATGTGTCACTTAAAATTGTACATGTATTTCAACATTAAATCCACACATGACATAATCCAAAGCCATGTCCATTACATAATATCTACTTGAAGACACAATACTAAATCTCTCTGTAAACACAAACTGTCACACTTACATGTACTTTGAACAGAAGTTACTTTGTAAACCATTGCCAAATCCCCTTATCCATCTTGTATTTCCTACTGTTTGGAAATTAATTATTAAAAGCTCTGATAAATAAATTCACAGACAAATAGAAATCCAAATATTATCAGACTGTTTCATAGAACAAATACTGATCTCAAGGTGGTTTGCAGTAAGATATACCACTGTTAGTACTACTAGTGTTTTTTGCTAAGGTTGGGGAACCCTGGTAACAGAAAGGGAGAAAAGGGTAAAAATGGCAGTGTTACCCCATAGAGTCTAATTTGGTATTACATTTTATTTGGAAACCAAGGTATTAATGACATGGGAACCCCTGTACTACTGTAGATTTTACCTACTTACTTCCCTAACAAATACACTGCATAGGAAACAGTAAATACTCAGCCGAAACCAAAATATTATGTCATTCAATTCCTTGACCTTGATCTTCAAGGTCAGTCCAATCAAATTACAAACAAATGCCAAAATTTCGGCTGACATGTTTATTACAAACTCAGAAATTCAAGGAAACTTGACAATATATCACAGTGAAACCAAATTAATCTTTGAACTCTGAGGGCAGTATAACTAAAATTAGAAAATCAGTCACAGTAACTACAAGGCTAGCAGCACCAGTCCCTTGGGAGATTTTTATCTGTCTCATATTTTTTAAATGTTTTGAAAATGTAATTTATTTCTAGTTTTGTAAAATGAAAATACTGGAACAGTCCTCAATAACCTTTAATTCATTTTCCCAGGTAGGCGGAAAAAAATAACTATGTTTCCGTTAACATGGCCATAGAAAATAGGGTAGATAGGTCAGGATTTTATTTCATTTTATCATTTTAATTGTTTTCATTTTTAATAATTTTGCTTTGACCCAAAAACAAACAAAATGCCAGTCAGAATACCCCTTCTGTTATCGTTTGATGTCATTTGTTTCTGAATGGCTAAAGTCCTTGGGTAAGATTTGAACCACGACTTTTCCTCAGTCAACCCAGCTGTACAATTGGGGGACCTGGTAGGATAGAGGTTGCAATGTGAATGCTTTAATCATATGTGCTTATAAAGGCTGCAATAGATTGTATGCTTCCCAGGGAGTTAAGGAAGTATAAAGGGTCATTGTGTCGCTATAGATCCGTGCCAGGGGTAATAATTGTAAAGTGCTTTGAGCACACAGTGGGAAAGCGCTATATAAAAATCATTGTTATGCACAGACAGACATCACTGGGGAAAGAAAACAGACAAAGAATTTCTTACATTTTTGTTGTAAATATTTAAAAAAACACTGATTAGGGTCGGAGGCTTAACCTACAATGTAGGGGCAGTCGGGTTATGATCAGAAACACATTTTGAAAATATTTCTCATTTACTAGGATGCTTACATCTGTAGGTATCCTAGTATAATGTACATGAATAAATAATAGAATAATTTCACTCTATCATAGAAGTAATATTTGTAAAATGTTATAAATTCTATACATATACTGTAATACGATAGCAGACTCTGCTAATTTGAATTTCATTTTTTACATGTATTACCATGTCAACAAATGATACAACTTTGCCAGGTACTAAAGTCATACATAATATATTATAAATGTATATTACAATTAGGGCACATACTATACTATACATAAAATGCTGTCAAGTATCAGACATATTGACATTGTATAAATACTTGAGTTGTTTAGATACTGCCATGTCCTGCACTATGGTTACGTAGTCTTTTGTATTTCCTCTGAGCCAAATTGGTTCATGTAGTGTATTAACATAGCCATTTCTTCTTTGTGACCAATCAAAATGTGCTGTTCCATATTATATATATCCCTTTTTTAATTAGTTTGTGATTACTAACAACTTAATTTTTAAAAAATCTATGTCTTAATCATTTTGACCAATGACAAAAAACGACAAATTCAAAACCAAGCTTTATTTCAAGATTTAAACTGACCACTACACTATACATGTACCTACAAATAATATTGACCACTAATCAACAGATACAATGTCTTTTTAAAAGTAACTGGCCAAATTTTTGTGACTATATCTTTGGTTTCCGTGATGAAAAAAATGTAACATCCCAGTTGCAGCTAGTGCAGGTTTAAATCTAACCATACCACGTATACTGGAGTTCTATGATTCATCCTATATAATACATGTATACTATCATATCTGACGAATCACTTCTTTTTGGCAAGGTTAACGACCTTATCAAACATTTTAGCTAAAATGGGAGGCCAATGTCACATCTCAGTAGATATTTTTCCACTACCCATTCACTTATCAAAAAAAGTTTAAATTTGCAAAATTTTAAAGAAATGCTCGCAATTTTTTTGTCTTCATAAGGTCATGGATCTGCAATCGTTATAGATCTTTAGTAATTAAAATATGTGCTGAAACTTGTTTTTCACTTGAATAGTTTAATGTAATGAAATAAAAAGACTTCAAATTCTATTCAAAGTTCTGAGTCTGAGAGGCAGCACGCACATTGTATATTGAGTCTGTTGTCTAATACAATCGCTCTTCCGAATATGCCACGATTTTTTTTATTTCTCCCCAAACTAAGAAAACAATGAATGAGCGATCCTTTTGTTGAAGTTGAAACACAACAACATTTACAATACATGAAGTGGAGAAATGAATGGGCTTGGTTTTGTGTTTCACTATTTTAATACACTTACATGTTCACTTCAAAGTTCAATATCGGTACTTCAAATTTCACTCCGCAAGACAGCTGCACCGACAACACCAGATGCTGTTTTATGCCACAATGATAGTGACAGTAATAAAATGGCAATATATTACAATGAAGTAGTAGTATGTATTTACCTATCAAATTGACAGTCTCTGGATTCTGCTCAATGATTCTTGCACAGTCTTCAACGGTGAAATTTTGTACAGCCTCCAGCAAATTTGCCATCATACCAATTCCAGCTTGTGCAGGGTACATCGGCGCTGCCATGGTTGTAGCGGGATCTTCTCAGTGGCAAGCAAAATGGCCAAAATTCACTGCAATCGCCAGATCAAAGGAGACAACACATTCGGTGATACACGTAACTAAAAATAGCCAAGCCCAGGCTTTCGCACTGCCCAAGGTCATGAACTAGTGACCCTGCGTGGTAACCTTTTATTTAAATATCTAGTAGTAAAAGGTATTACGATTGGTTAGTAACTGATGACGCATCGATCAATAGCCATTCACACGATACTTGATATTCTTGGCCTGTCACAAAGAGTAAATTTATACTTCTGCGCAGCTAAAGTTGTCTGCTAGAACGTAAATAAATAATATAGAGCACAACAGTACACAACATTTGGACCGCAGATTGATCGTGAGAAATCAGTCAGTTGAAAGCAACTACTCTCCTAGTCTGTACAGATATCAATGTCTAGGAGAAATATCGTTGAGTCGTGCCAGTTCAGTTAGACACTGAAGAAGGCCAAGTGATTTGTTCGAAATATGTCTGTTTCTCAATCAAAAGTGGAAGAAGATGGAGAACTTGTGTATGAATCTTAGTGCTTCCATGATGAATATAGTGTTATTCTTATTCTTGTTGTTTACCATACTGTTTACCACTGAATATATAGCAGTGTAATAAAATTGTTGCGTAAGTATGTCTAGCCAGATAAATCAATAAATTTACATCATTTCCATTGTAGGTGACACTCATTTATACAATGGCAGTGAGCATTCCTGAAGGCTAGGAATGAGCATATGTTTAGAAAAATACCCATGACTATGAGCAAAGGTTGGTTCTAAATGGAAGTCAGCACAATGGCCTAGGATTCCATCACAACAACCACAACCACACAACTTACATACCAATACACAAAGCACAACAAATCAGCATATCATAGAAATCAGACAAGTTTGTTTTAATGACATTGTTGACAAACACATACAATACCCTTGAATTACAACAAAGTCTGACTGGCTGACATGAATTAGCATTTAAACAAGATGTGAAGTTTTCACAAATATAGCAGGATGATGATGTAGTATAGAATTTAAAAGACATGAATTGACAACAAAGAACATTCTCAGTTTCAAAAAAAAAAAAATGTTATTTCTCATTATAAGAACATATATTTGTACAGAGAGTAACTACATGAATTTGAAATGCAATACTAAATTTATAAAATGACTGATGCACAGTAACAGTTTATATGTGTTCGTAGTTCATATTCTGATTCGGAACAGTCATGTAGAACACAAAAATTGGTACATTACATAGTATTTGGTAGCGAGACTACCTGGTCTAAAATTGCCTGTTTTGCATTTGTGTATGAAATTACTTTTCTTCTTGTGAGTCTCAGTAATTCTTCCACTCATAAAAAAGCGAGATAAGTGTTCTACTGTTGCTGCAAACAGAGCTAGTGATTTTACAATGATGTTTTATATTATAGGCTATGTGAGAATGTTCGTGCAGAATGTCACTGAAACTACTTCTTTGATGCTATCTATTCTTCCATGGAAGGAACTGGTGGGTTTGATATACTTAACAAAATTCTGAAATCTGTTAGGCTATATAAAATACAAGTTGCAAGTTATGATAAACCAAAATTTGACAACATACATCACATTTACTTTAGTGTGTTTTGTATGTGAAGCATAGTGTCTGAAATTCTGCATCCCTACTATGGGTAATGTGGAATCTATACCTGTTGACCGAACTTTACCGACAAATTAAAATCAGTACATTTTTTTTTACAAGTAATTCAATATACCAAAGGAGTATTAGTATTTAGCTTTCTATGGGTCATAATTACTGCACATAACATAATGACATATTTTGGCAAGTTGAACTTGTTTTACTTGCTACAGATTAGAATACTTATAATGCTGAACACAGCCGTAATGTGATTGAATACAGTGTTTTGTTTAAGTCATTCAGCTTTTTAGATTTCCTGTAATAATAATCATGCTGTGTTCAGTATTCAAAATGTTGTTATCGATGTAAAACAACAACCTAAACTTCCAAAATGTAAAGTTTGACCATAACTGTATGTACATATAATCTTCTGGCAAACACTGCCTGTTTTAGCTGTAGATGAAGTATATATATTTACTAGATAAACACAGTCTGAATTTGGCCTTTTTTTCCCTTTATGCTGTAATCAGTTACTTCAAATAACCTCACAACTTTGTACATGTTATTTTTTATCTTGGAATTCTACAAAACAGGGGAAAGTTGTTACTAAAATTATAAAAGTAATGCAGTCTGAGAACACTGCAGTAGGCAGTTTTAAAGTGTCTCTGTGTTGTGATGTCAGCAGAAAAATCATGAAAATGATCTTGTGAAGAACTCTAAAACAGCACCCATGATTCAAGCACATGTATTTCCATCAATTCATATAAGAATTCCTCTTCCCCCTGAGTGAGACATTTATGTAGAAGACATCCCTTCCCCTCCTGTAACCCCTCGTCTAATAAGAAACCACTGCTGCTGACATTAGCATAATGATAATCAAATCAAGCATTTGTTGTTTGTCATGTTATTGTTTAAACAAATTAAAGTAGAATGCACCTCAGGAACAGTTTTCTGTAGTTCTCTCCAAGCTTTGCTGTATGAAAGCTTGTTCCTGGCCCTTTAGAAAAAAGAAAAAAAAATTGAGAATTCACGGTCTTATTTTCAAGGAAATCGTCAATCTGTTATTTTCACATGGCGTTTTTGGCAGCCATATTGGATTCTAAAATGACTCAATTTTGATATCATTTTGACCTCTATTTTAACAATTTGTAAAGTGACCACAGATTCTTTTTACTGATTTTAACTGAGAATAGGGTGAAGTGTTCTTGAACAAAGTAACAGTAAAAAGTTTAAAGAGTTTATTTCTGAGGTGCATTCTATGCTATAAGGTGGAATAGGATAATTATATGAAGAAATGGGTAAATCTTGTTAGAGAATGAGAACCATATTTGCCTTTTTTCCTGTACAAGGTCTGTTGACCACAAATATTCCATGAATTGTGATGTGCTCGGTAGAAGTACAGTTTGTTTCAAGTTACCGATCATCGTCTTTTTTTTCATATACAACCACTCAGAAACTACACATGGTACACTTTAAGGTTACATGAATAGCTTTATGTCACATGTCATCTAAATGAAAAGAACTAACACGACACCACGCAATCATCAACTGCAGATGTCAAAACATTGTCTGCATGTCTCTCTCTAGTTGCAATGTATTTAAATAGCTTATTTCATTATAGGCAAAATGTAGCAAGGAAATGCAATCTTGCTATCTAAGTACCGAATATGTAGATTCTTATTGGTTTCTGCATGGTTGTATCAAACAGTATTAAAACTTGTAACAGGCTGTATATAGCGGTACCTCAGTCAAACTGAACTCTGACAAAATAAGTCAGAAACACAAGTAACAAAATCAGACAAAAACAAAGTAAAAGTTTACAACAAAAGTGACTGACTCGACGTTGAGGTTAATGACCTTGAGGACAAAGACACTGTAAATTATCATGCCAGCTGTAAAATTTCCAACTCTGTCAACAAGCAGAGTTTCTAATGAAGTGAACATATCAGTACCCTTATACTCTGAAACATTACAATTTCTACATTCTTTTCCACCAACAATCCTGGATGAAAAAGCTACGAAATTTCAACTTTAATCTACAATAAATGTGTTGTCTGCTATTGAAAGCTCACAAAAAAGTGTACAGAATCTGGTTCCCTATTATAACACAAACATACTGTACAGTTTCTCAAAGAAAGACATATTTTTTTTCAAATTCATAGCAAAAATTACAGTAATATGCAAAGAAACTCAAAATTGTCTCAACTTCTCTTGAAGTTTGGGACAATCATGGTTTGTTTGTCAGTGCTGTAATAATTATATTTCAATTGGTGGAAGAGATGCCAACGTTCATGCAAGAGATTCTTCTTCAATACAGAATCTCAACTTCATTTTCTTGTTAGCTGGCATTTTGCTATTACCCTTCTAACCCTGTCGTGATGCAATCCAAAACTTCTAATTTTTTTTTTTTTATTGGATGTTTTTGAATTGTTTTTATTTGATAACTTATGAAATGCGCCATGGATGCTTTTACTGCACTGTCTGCAAAAATATTATAAAACACTGACTTATAATTGTTGATGGTCTAGTCTAGAAATCCTCATTGACCTAAAGGGTTTTATCAGAATTCTTCACAGGTGATTGGCACCCAGACATCACATGAGGAGATGCTTTTGAATATAACTCCCTAGGTCTAGCAAAATTACAACCACTGTGTCTACTCAGCACACTGGTCAGCAGAATCCATAGCACCTTCTGTAAAAATGAAGATTTCCTTTCTTTCACTTCCCGACTTCCTTCTGTATATGTTGAAGGAATTCGTAATAAGACATAACTGATTCAGATCGGTCTTCAACCAGATGACGCAGGAAGAGAATCCTTAGTCGACTATCCTCTCTGTAAATGAAAACAAAACAAGTTTATCAAAAATGTCTTCTTGCCTAGTGCACATGCACTATACTGTCAATTTTGTATTGTAGTAGTATATTAATTTATCACACACACACACAGGCACACAGACAGACAGACAGACAGACAGACAGACAGACAGACAGACACACACACACACACACAGACACAGACACACACACACACACACACACACACAGTATATATCCACACAATATACACAACCCATGCCATAACTGAATCAATAATCTCACCTGATGACATGCAATGGTGCATGGAAAGGTCGTTTTTCTTCGAGATACTGGACAAAGTTACGAAGTCTGTCAGATACAGGATTCTCCAACTCAGGTAATTCATGCTGTAAATGTAAGCATATAACAAAGATGATTATTATCAACGGCTTTCAGTATTTCATGAAGTTGCACCCATCATTGCAACGTTTCTTTGTGGTTAAAGAATTTGTTTGTAAGGAGAGTGATCAAATAAATACATAGAACAATCAATGTGCTAGCAACTAACACAACAAAATATACATGTGGGTTTCTCTTCACGTACCAGATGAATGAATTGAGTACAGATTTACATACAGTCACTTTATTGTAGTCAAAGGCCACAGGCCCAAAATACAATTACAAACTTACATATTAACCCAAAATATGTTACAATTCCATTAAATTATTTGCTTCTGACCTGATTTTTAATGAGTGATACATAAAGGTTGTAAGTCTCTGCAATTTATTCGTTGGATCGAATGATGACAGTTGAGTAAACTTTTCAAAAGATGGCGGCTCATAGAAATATTGCGGGATGTATTTTGACCTAAGGTTTGCAAAAAAATCACATTTCATGTAGGAATTTTAAGTCCTTGCTTCAACCTGAAAAATACTTGATAACTGTGAGAATTGCTAGCCACAGGAGTATAGATTTAAAAATCTTGCAAAGACTTGCTTAGATGAAAGACTTACCATTGGTTCTGGTATTGACTGGAAGTCTGGCACATCAAGAACTGACTGTACAAAGTTAGGAGAGATATCTCTATTGATGTATAAGTACAAGGCATCCCCTTTATCCATCAAATAAGCACCATTCTTAAAGAGGTGTTCTGATGAAAGTGATAGAATTGCAGGTTGAGGAACAGTTTGATCATCATGAGATATGGCACCCTGTAAAAGTAGAAAATAACAATGTATTAATAATATTAATGTGAAATGCACCTTGGAAATAAACTTTTCAAACTTTTGCTTTTACTTTGTTCATCAAAACTCCAACCTATTCTCAGTTAAAATCAAGAAAAAAAATCAGGGGTCACCATACAAAGTTTTGAAATAGAGGTCAAAATGTTATCAAAATTTAGTCAGTTTAGAATCCAATATGGCCGCCAAATACTTTGCTAACATTGCTGGGAAAATGAAAGATTATCAATTTCCTTGAAAGAAGACTGTGGACTGCCAAGTTTCTTTAATTATTTCAAATGGACCAGAAGCTAGCTTCCACAAGGCAAAGTTTGGAGAGCTTTTGAGGGAAATTTGTCCTGGAGGCACGTTCTACCTTAAACATCACAACCAAGAAATTGTCATCACCAAGAAAATGTTAGCAACGGAATTCATCCTAATCCTGTCAGAGCCATAACCTTTTATCAGTGCTTGACCTTTGCTCAGCTTGTAGTTTTTGTGTACAAACAAATACCCCTGTTAGATAGTGGATTAATCTCATTCTGATTGGTGGATTATATTAACCTTCCACCATGTTTGTATTTTTGTTAAGAGACCAGTGCATGTTTTTGATGGCATCCAGTACTATTAAAATTACAGTACTATCAGACTATTAAACTTTATGGCTGTGGCAGGATTAGGAACTTTTAAAGACCGGGATTTTGATCCCTGATTCTCACTGATTGTGTTATCTATCAGTGACCTATAAGAAATAAGGGATTTTACATCTCGTTGCAGATCTCGCGCGATATGCAAATATGCCTAGCAACAATGGTTGTCAAACACATGGTCGTGGTTAAGCTTTCGCCATGGCAAAGTGTGATGACATTGAGAACAACAGTGTTGCTAAGCGTTTGACACTTTCAGCTTGACCGCCCTCACGTGGTTGCTATGGATGCAATGGCTCACACAGGATCTCGTGAGATCTGCCACGAGATGACAACGGCTTATTGGACCATTCTTTTGTTCTGCACCAACTTTTTCTATAACTCTGCCAGACAGTTGGCAGATTGAATCTCTAACCTTTGAGTGCCCTTCTTACCTCATCTGTTAATTCATGTACTGCGTAGAGTGTAGGATGTAACATCAACATTGCATACATCATAGGTTGATATTTCAACATATCCATTGCAAACACTCTTTCATCAAGGCGTACGGAACTGCTCAGCTTGAATGCAGTCTATGGGGATACAAGAAATGACAATGAATGCATAATTTGATGTAATATATATAAATGTTAGAACTCAATTCTAGTAATCTACCAACATCGGTATGTACATTTCAGTTCGATTCCATCTCTCTCAAAACAACTATAAATGATTGGCATATTCTTGTCAAAAATTGAGTTAAAAGTGTTAAACATAGTACCGTATTTATAAATGGTATTTCATTAGACACAGTTATGTAGACCTAAAATCAAATGTAATCTGGAGCCAAAAGTTCGACTGTAATTCACAACTATATGTTGCAAGCACAACATTTTCAAACTTGATGCAAAGTACCAATCACATTCAGTGCAAGGTGTATGGATACTTACACATTTCAGCATTGCTAGTGTATACAGTGGTAGTAGTCGAAGTGAGTTGGGACACATCAATCCAACACCAGCTTGACCACTAGATAGCGTTGATTTGAACTGACTTAGGGAGTCTATACACACATTGACCAAGGCATCTCTGGCATCAACTATGGTTGCAGTAAGTGTCCTATCAACAGCTGTCAATCATAAAAAGTCACACATTTAATATGGAGGTTGATTGGTTTTGAAACAGGCTATGGTATTCTACTGAACCTCTACTTTAGAGGCAACAGCAATTCATTTTATACACAGAAATCAAACTAACTCAAAATATACAGTCATGTTTATGGCCAAACTTACCCATTCTTGATAACAGAGAAACTATGCCTTGTACGTCTGCACCTGCATACACCTCAGAAAGTTGGTTTGTTACTGGTAGACATAGCGTGTGTACCCGGATACGCCTCTCACCTATAGAGGGAGACATTTCAATTGTTATAAAATGGATTTATTGAACAAGGTAGAAGAGGATATTTCCTCTCGGATATAATGGACAGAGACTATGAAGGATGTCTGTGTGAAATGGACTCCAGATGAACAAGTCTTCCCAGATGACATTCCCATAATTCACAATAATGGAGTATGTAACCAAAAGAGGGTCGGGATACATTTTGGGCGGTGTATGATAAAGTGCAAGGGATATTTCACAGGTGTGCCGACTTGTAGTTTGGAACATGATGTTAAAGTTTATGTATACCTTAGAAAGGTAGTGCTATTATGGACTGGGAATAAATTTAGTCAATGGGAAGGTGGATAATTTATATGGTAACTGAATCACGTTAACAGTGGCACAAATATCTAGTATCAAAGTCCACAAAGTGTCCTCCCTATGGGTTTTTCACATGGCACTCCTGCCCTGCTTTCTGGTTCACCACCGTCCATTACTGGTCAACCACTATGCATTAATTTTAGCACCAGTGTTTGATGTTGATTTGGCGATTGTTCTTTCAATGTGTTATACGAAAGTAAACAGATCATCACGTCCGTCATGTTTTTGTACACTAAACTGGACACATGAAATACCATGTGGGCTTACATGAATTCCATGTGCATCTGTGTAACTGAGCTTGTGTCAAGCTTGTTCACCAAGCCCCTAATGAAGAAACCTCTACTTTATAGGCAACAGCAATTCATTTTCTAGGGTGCATTGTTAAGCAAATCACTTGAATAACTTATGCAAACAAGCTGCCCTGCTATCTATAAAATTGGGGAGAACACGGATACACTTACCTTTACTACTTGTATAGAGCAATGCAGCCTGGAAGCAGGCTAGTGGAGAGTCGTTGAGATTATCCTCTATGGACATTTGCATAGCAAACCCAGCATCAGGGTTGATATTGGGTAGAGATAGTAAGTCAGTTGATCTCACAAAGAAATTACCATGGAAAGTGTGAATACTAAGACCTGAGAAATATAACACCAAAAAAATACATGTTAGTTGAAATAGCAAGCTTTCACCTGACACAGCAAGTGCCTTAGTAATAAGTCTTAAATTTCGCTGTTACATGTACTTTGTTCAAGAAAATTAAAACCCATTCTCAGTTAATTTTTTTTTTTTTTTTTTTTTTTTTAATTATTATTTATTTATTTATTTATTTTTTATTTATTTTTTTTTTTTTTGGGGGGGGGGGGGGGATCAGGGGTCATCGTACACATTTTTAAAATAGATTTCAACATATCAAATTCAACCCATGTTGGAATCCAAAACAGCCATCAAATACTACAGTTTATTCTATGGAAAAAATAAAACTAGATTTCTTTGAAAACAAGACAGCTCCCTTTTTAATTTTTCAATAGGACCATGACCAAGCTATTACATGGTAATGTGTTGGGTGCTTCACCTTAATACTTTATGTTAATTGGCCCCATGCATATTCTTTTTTAACTGGTTAGTTTTCAAGGTCTTGTGACCATGGCATAAGAGCTTCTAAACATCCATCTCAATAGAAGGATCCAAACAGCACTACTAGTGGACAAACTATGCAATCTTTTGTTTTTCAGACAACTGGCATATGATGTATTAAAGTTGCATTAGCTGTTACTGGGTTATCATTTTTTTTCGATCTGACAACGAAAGATATATTCACTGAAAATTGTTAAAGTATGAATAATCAGACACTATATGTAAATTAGGGGTCAGTTGTATCCATAAGTAGTACAGCACCAGGTTGAATCGTGATTGTATTGGTGCCACTGATTTTAGGGTATGGACCAAAAAATCAATTTGATTGGATTTATTACACCATATTATGTGTATAGTTGCACAATTGCATTCACAAACAAATCATTCAATACTGTGCAGGGTGTATGATATTACAAGTAAGTCATTATATATAACAAAAGTTTCAAAATAAATATTTATCAGTTGCAGCTAGTGCAGCTTTAAAGCACTTCATGTATAATTTATGCGAACAAGTTGAGTAGAACAAAGTAGAAGACAAACCTTTAGTACATCTAATTCTCATAACAGCTTCAAATCCTATCTTCCTAGTAATATATCTCCTGAAATCATTCTCAAACCTCTCAACTTCTGCCGGTGTCCGCACTGTATGGAATGCTGGGTAATACGAAACACAGCCACCAGAAAATTTGGACACGCATGCTAGAAGGTAATGTATAAGACAAGTTAGTGATCCACTGGACCCACACATATGCCAAAAGGGAACAAGCTAAGTCAAGGACTTGTCAGGTACATGCTGAAACAGACACACAAAACAAGTTAGCAATTCATGGATATGTTTGATTTCCGACATATCGGGATTACACCAAACACATTACTACTTTAAGTATGTTTGCTATATTTGAAACAGAAGTGTTTTCTCTCTCATAATTATGTTTTATATTAAACTGTGTTGTGGTTTCCTCACCCTATCTGCCATCACTTCACACAGGCCAATTTCGATGAGGGTGCATCAAACTGACGTATCATAGGAGTTTTGGCATAACAGTGATAGGGATTTCATGTAACTAAGACTATCTACAAACTTATTTTCAGTTATGTGGTATGGTGTGAATAGTTAGTTTCAAGTATTATGACAATGAAGTATTTTTGTTTACATGTGTCATGTTTTTGTTCCTTTTTGTTAAAGTGGCCATATGGATGAGAATTTGGTATTCATTTTGGATTTTTATTTGATACAACAGCTTCACTAAGTTTTTCTACTTGACAAAATAACGTGAAATAACATATACCAAGTCTATATTCACAACTCAATAAACGGCAAAACATTAAACAATGTGTAAAATGTTTGTTATTGTACGTACAATAACAAACTTTTTGCACTTTTTGCATCTTTTTGCAATGTATTGAGTTATGAACATGGACTTGGTATATGGTATTTCACATTATTTTTTCAAGTAGAAAAACTTAGTGAAGCTGTTTTATCAAATAAAAATCCAAAATAAATACCAAATTCTCATCCATATGGCCACTTTAAGATTTCCTAAACATTTTAAGTAATGGGCAAGATCAGTAGTCCAATGTCAAAATTCTTTCAGTTAGGCTTCAGACTCCCCGACCCCTTTCTAACTAAATTGAAATCGTTTCATACAGCACAATCAATTTCAAATCAGTATGTAGTGTTACAAAGCAAGGAACAAATAGTTTTTTTGTTGACACTACTTCATTTAAGTGTCATGTATTTACAATAGCAAAAATTCTATTTCTCAATTTAATGCCATTTTTTAGAAATATTTGTTATCAGGGTACAAAACCGATCCATTAAAAGTAAAATCATTTTTGTAGGGTGAGGACTAAAATGGCTCAAACCCACCACCCCACCCCCATATAAGAATTTAGTTTTTTATCCTACATTGAACTATTGATCTCACCCATAAAGTACATTACATATCAGTTTCCTCTCCTCTCAAACCTTCACACATTATGTTATTGTGATGTACATGTACAGAATACAAATATCATTATAACAGTCCAAACTACTTACAAAGGGAAGCAATATCAATGTAGTTATTTGCAAAAAGAAAGAGATCCACCGAGATTTGTTGTGCAGAGCAGTCTAGAGACATCTTCTTGTAGAAGTCAGTAGCTGGGCCAAGGTTAGGTATATCCTTGGAATTAGTTCGTTGACTCATGTCTTCCCTGGATTTGAGGGCTCCTGGACCATATGAGGGTAAACTAGATTGAAACACTGTAACACGACCACCAATAGGACTCTGCAAATACAATAATAACACAATAGAAACAACATTAAAGGGTCATGTTTGAATCCCACGGATCACTCTTCTGTCCTGGACCAAATTTTTCTATAGCTCTGTCAAACAACTTCTTCTTACCTAGATTTTTAATCCTAATCCAAAGCAGGCATTTAAAGGCCCACGATTCACTCCCAGGTTCTTGTCTAAGAGCTATCTTACCAGTAGACCAACAAGGCATAGATAGTATCATTCATTTATTCAGGACTATGACTGGCTGAAATTATCTAAAATTACGTAGTGACCACAAAAAGTCGGTGAAAACTTTGTATTTTGTGCAAATACTTACCATGAGTTTTAACGCTGACTGTAGTGCTGGTCCTAATGCACTCTGTGTTTCTTTATTGCCACTAAACATACTGGGAAGCTGAGTTAACAACTCTTGAATTAACTGAAATATAAAGAGATGCATATCAACTGAATTCTGTAGCAGTAAACCTATGTGACTAATAGTAAGATTATTGAATGGGTCAGGGTGGCATGTTAGCTAATATGCTTGACCACCAAGTTCTTGTAAGTGTCCATATACAGTTGAAGATGAGAGGAGAGAAGGTTTACAAAGGATTGGCCACTGTGTTGTTGTTGTTGTTGTTGTTGTTGTGGTGGTGGTGTTGTTGTTGTTGTTGTTGTTGTTGTTGTTGTTGTTGTTGTTGTTGTTGTTATACATATTCAAGATACAGATGAAGGGGTGAGGAAAGAAGACTTAGAGAAAGATAGCCAGTGTGTGCCAGTATCAATATAAACTATTGTGGACACATAAACCAATAGTAAGTAAAATGTCTCCAAGCAGGTCCCACCTTTAGATATAGACACATGTGATTTAGTCATCTTTATTCTGTGATGTTCTTTATCATGTAAGCTACTTTCAGACTATTTACAACTAGTAACACTGAAGTAAAGCACTTTCTCTATGGGCTACACTTGTTTATAGCATTCATATTACAAGGAGTAACACTGAAATAAAGCACTTTCTCTATGGGCTACACTTGTTTATAGCATTCACATCAAGTGTAAAAGTATACTGTTTCAATTGGTTTATTTACAAGCCTAGCATGTGGCCTTTCTAATGTGATCAGTTAGCAAATGAAACAGTATACTTTGATACTTGATATGGATGCTATAATGGATTGTGGTACATACAGAAAATGCTTACTTTGGTGTTATGGGTTGTACTTGATATGGATGCTATAAATGATTGTGGTATATACAGAAAATGCTTTACTTTGGAGTTATGGGTTGTATACCCAAGTGAACATAATGACTTTCCAAAACTAAAAACAAAACTCATCCACTTCATCCTCTAATTTGTATACATCCAATCAAACATAACAGCTATGACATGTATTCAATAGCTCATTGAATATGAACTGCGTAGATGAGATTCTAAAATTTTCAACCAACAAGTAAACAAATAAATACATAAAGTGAAAAACAGGAAACCTACCTCCTTACTCTCTTGAAGGTTTACAAGAAGATCATTAGGACAAGGTAAGAAAATATCTGTAAATAAATAAATAAATAAATAAATATACATCATATGAAGTGGCTACATGAGGGGAACAATGGCTGGACCTTTCACATTAATGTTGGAAGTGATGGCACAGTCCAGGAGTCCTGTGGTGTGAATCAAAAGCTGTTTTTTTCCCAGTGTTTGACAGCATTAGTCTACGGAATTCTTAGCAAATTCAAATAGCACTGCTTCTTTGATTTCAAGAAACTTTAGACTATTTCTTTTATATGCATTTTTCAACTTCATCATGTGTTGGAGTACTTAACATCCATCAATGTTAAAAAGTAACGTGCATTTGCCCTAATCCATCACATATTTCTTTTGAATATGGCTACAAAAGTGAGGAACTGGAAGTAGAATATGATATTTTATTGATCCACAACATTACGACATACCTTCAATATCCGAAACTACCATCATAGACGGCCTAGACAGTCCTTCTTGTAGATTATAGAAATGTAATGTACTATCAAATGTAACAAAGCCTATCATGGTCCGTGCATCACCAGGAAGTTTGTCTAACTCTTCCATTAGCACCTGACATGCTACTGATAAATAGCCACTTTCTACAGCACTAAAACACACATCAAACATAAACAGATATGTGGCTGGTTGTGGTGGTCGAAGCTGAAGAGAGACATAGAATGTACAGTTAGTATAAGAAATTCAAGCTTAGAAAATTAAGGCAAGCAAAAAAAGGTGTGATTTCATCTCAGCTGCATTTATATGCTTAGAGAGCCATGAAAGGTGAATATCATTTCACATTTGTATGTCCATTATATCAAAATTTAAGATGTCTCTTAACAAATTACTATAGACGTTTTCTATAATTCTATAATTTGCTGAGGTCTTATTCTGTTACTTTGTTGAGGAATCTTGGTAAATTGGTTTACAAAGCTATGGATTTAAGACAAGAATTTTATATGGACGCCTGATATTGCTTGATAAGTTTTTCTACAACATTTTACAACCTGTTATACTGTATTCTGTTTTTCATTATATCCAGACTAAATTTGAACCATACTGGGGTAAGTAAGGGGCAGATAATTTGTTAAATTTTATTGAGATTGTTGGGAACCATAAAAATAGCAATAGATATTTCATTCCTTTGCAAAAGTCATGAGTAAGTTTTAGATTATCTCCTAACAATTAGACATAAATTATGCATAAATTATATGTTTATATGTAAACGGTTGTGACAAACCCAATATGGCCGCTACTGATTGCAGTGCTACCTTCAAACTTTGACCAGACACAGATTCCAACGAAGGGTGATAGTTTCCCCCATAACACTATGCAGGGGTTTGTCATGCATGCAAACCTCATCATTACTTACCATGTATTCTGATGGTGCTATAAATTCTATTGTTGCAGACTTGATTTCTGGCCTTCGTTGTGGTTCACCATATGTCCTTGTAACAGGGTCAAAATTAAATTCATCTGGTACTGTGGATTGAAAAGTTCAAAGGTCAATAATTAGGTTGTTCAACATACTAGACTATGTAAGCCAGAACAGATACAATTTGTACCTTGTCACTTCTTTTCAAAACAAATCTACTGAATCAAGAAATTGAGGTACCGATAAATACAACACCTCTTTTACCATGCATGAGAGAAGTTGAACAAAAATCTTGAATATATACTCAGGTCGTTCTACATCACGACAACATGCTTCTATGTCATTGGTTCAGCTGTGTTCAAAATATGAGTCAAAACGTCAAAATTGCCATTAGTTTCCCCGATTTTTCTTTGATATTACTGGCGAAAGTATAATTGTGTCATTCTCTGATGTTTTCTTCATTCAGCCCGAAAATATTCATGACCTAGCGACTCATAGTGGCTCATAGTGACAAACGCCCCTTTAGGATGAAGAGGGGTACAGACAACAGAATACAAGTGAGATACTTACAATCATTAATCCTATAGCAAAGATTACATTTCCATCTTCTATGGTCTACAAAGCTTACAAAGGGGTTGATGTACGTCCTACAAGATCTGCACCTTACTATAACACTGGACTGAATAACTGGTAAATGCTGGTTAGGAGAGAACAAAACAAAATAGTTATAAAGTTAACTCAACATTGAAATTTAAACTAATGAAACACTACACAACATTGAAATTTTGCAAAAACCAAAACTTAATCTTGTAGCTACAAACTATGGACATGTTCAACAACCTGCCATAGCATGAATGCTAAATGTTGTATATACTCATACGGGTACCCTGCATTCATGGGCTTGGATTTGACATTTCATTTTCTTACACTAGAAAGTGTTGGATACAATTTGTCACCTGTGTTCTCTATACCAATGTTGTTTTTCTTAGTGAGTGCATGTACAGTAGCTAGATTCACTACATCACAAGTGTACAGATTCTTGTCTAAATATCTTTTCATCAAAAAAGGGAAAAAGATTAAGGGCACATTAGGATTATACAGGATTATTATTTTGTTCTTGTAAGTCAAGTGCATACCTCTCAATCTATACCATGCATAGGCCAAGTTATTGACACTGAACTAAAAATATGGATTATATACATGTACCCTCGTCGTTCTACATCACGACAACCTGTGTCTACGTCACTAGTTCTGCGGTGCTCGAAATATGAATCAAACATTCTAAATTACTATTAGTTTCATGATTTTGTATGAATTATGCTTGAGGAGGTATAATAATATTTTTCTCCATTCAGCCAGAAAATACTGAGGGTTTGTAACTACTCATCTAGAAACTCGTAGTGACATGGCCCCTTAGGTCATGAGTATTTTCCTTAGCTGAGCAAAGAAAGACATTGGGGAATAACATCTAAACACTACACTCTGAGTGTGTGGGTGGGTATTAACCTTTAGAATTATCAGGCTATCATCAAAGAGAATTAATTTGTCAAAATGTCTGTGCATGTAAGATTCAAAATGTGCAACTCTAGTACCAAATACTCACCGTTAAATCTTTAAAAGGATGAATTAAAATGCCTAGAGGTAATTTAGATTTGTTGAGAAGTTGTTGAGTTTGTGGTATGGATGATAATGTTGTCCTGAAAATACTGTAAAAAGAAATAAAACATAGCTGTATTAAGTATAGGTAACAAATAGTAAGAATAACACAGTGATTTTGCATACATACTATAGTGGTTGTTAAAATAAACTGTAGTAGTAATGTATTTAGCAGATATGTAGTATATATATGCTCATTCTACTGAACATTTGACTCATGCATTATTTTTTGGGTATTTGGCTCATGATCAGCTCATAGGCTCTTAACCTTCTTAGCTGTAATTGATATGATATGATATATGATTTTGATTTCAAGCAACATTTTGGGGAGGATGCCAGAAATTCTATTCCTGTTCCGTTTATCATTTGGCACGCACAAGTAATTTTGTACAGCAGTACTTGTCAATTTTGTATTCTAGGACTAGCATTACATTATATTTTGGAGCTCATTCTACACTAAAGATTCAGTTATACACAGCTGTGCTAAATCTCATTAAATCCATTCATCCTGACTAGCTACAACCTGTCACCAAAACCACTGATAATATAGCCTGTCTACTGCACTGTTGAGTTACATCATTAGCTGGTTGTACCCCTAACCCTATAGCCTGTCTACTGCACTGTTGAGTTACATCATTAGCCCTCGCATCCTCCTACCTGTCACGATAACATTTCAAAGCTGATAATAATGAACTGAAAATTTTTACCCAATAGCCTGGTCAATGACAGTATGCAGTCCCGTCAACCATGACGAGTTTGACTGTCATTATTCAAATGAATCAGTATGTAAATATACACACCTAAACGACCACACATGATAACAACCAAATTATGCAAATAATAGTTTCTGAATCACCCTGTGATACAGCTATCAACTGTAAGCCCTAGGGACTGAGTGTGGCTATGTGGAAGTCCACACATGACATTTTAATAACTAAACATAACATAACATCAACTTGCAATCCCTGTACAACCACAAATTAAAGCACCATTTGTAAGATAAGATATAAAACTTACTCTGGATTACAAACTAATTTCCTATATTCTGGACTAAGATTAGGTTTAGGGGGTTCTACAGGTGTTGATAGTAATACATGTCGATTCTGTAGAAGATTAATAGGTCTGGTATCGCCTTGTTGAATATTTAATTTACCCATACTGCTGGATAAATTGTTTTCATACTGGTTTGCAGGCTGTGAATATGGTTGTGCATTGGGTACCTATGGAACCAGAAAGATAAAGAAATTAACAATCATTTCTGTATTTCAATATCACCTTGTGATTTCACCTAATAAGCAGGGCTTCATAGAATAGTGAGTTCCCCCCATGATTTTACCTGATAATCAGGCCTTCATACAGTAGTGGGTTCCACGCCGTGATTTCACCTAATAGTAATAATCAGGGTTCTCGCTAGACCTTTATAGAGCAATGGGTTCCATCCTATAATTTCATCTACTAAAGTTCAGGGTTCTCCCCTTTGCCTGTATAGATTAGTAGACTCCATACTGCAGGGGTTCTCCCCCAACCATTATACAGAACCTCTCAAATCATTTTTGTAAGCAATACAGATTACTAGTATTTACTATAACAATGTTTTCTTTTGTCATGGCAACGGTTAATGATCATCATCATTTATTTATGTTGAATTTGGATCAGATATGTAAGGAGTCAGTGTCAGTGTATACATATATATCTCCCCGATCTCCTTTGTATTATTAACCATAGCGTAGTACAGTATTGTAGATATTTGGTCACACCCATAATCCTAAATGGATTATTTCGGAAATCAAAATATTGACTAACTACTTGCAGTATGAGGAATACTCACTGGCTGTGGTCTTGGTTGATTGAAGGTGTCATTAGGAACACCTACAGTTGATCCAGGTTGACCACCAGGAGGTGGTGGCCCACTCATTCCTGTCTGGTTGGGATATTGCGGATATGCCCTCTTAGCCATGGGACCTCCTGATCTACTACCCTGCATGTCTTGCATTGGTGGACCTGTTAAATTTGATGGTGGGCCCATTGGTTGACTGGAGGGTGGGCCCATTGGTTGGCTGGATGGTGGGCCCATTGGTTGGCTGGATGGTGGGCCCATTGGTTGGCTGGGTGGTGGGCCCATTGGTGGGCCAGATGGAGGTCCCATTGGTGGGCCAGATGGTGGACCCATTGGTGCACCTGTCTGTGATCCTGGAGGCCCCATTGGTGGGCCTGTCTGTGTTCCTGGAGGCCCCATTGGTGGGCCTGTCTGTGTTCCTGGAGGCCCCATTGGTGGGCCTGTCTGTGTTCCTGGAGGACCCATTGGTGGGCCTGTCTGTGTTCCTGGAGGCCCCATTGGTGGGCCTGTCTGAGATCCTGGAGGTCCAGTTGGAGGTCCTGTTGGAGGCCCAGAAGAACCTACCATTTGGGGCCTGACTGATGGCTGGGGCTGAGGTCGAGTTGGAGGACCTGTCATCATTCCTGATGGATGGCTTGGTTGAGGGCCACCTCTTGGACTAGTCTTTGGGCTAGCAAAAGGTCCAGCTGGTGACAAACTGGTTGGAGGTCCTGTTGGGGTTCCGACTGATGTCTGTCTACTTGGTGGACCTGATGGAGGAGCTAGGTTTGGACCAACTGAAAATACATATTAAAAATTGGTTTGAGTCACCTGTATTATCATATATCAAGTTTAGGACTGTCTATGACATTGAAGGCAAATTTGAAATCTGGGTTTGAGCAATGACTTGAAGGTGCTACATGTACATGTATGGTTTGTCAGTAAGTTTGAGAATTAGTCATCACGCCATAATATTTTGTTAATTAATAATAATAAGTACATTGTAGGCAATGCATTTTAACAGTGTTTCCTAGCAAAAGTACTGTACAGTGTACACTGTATGGGGCAACTATGTGGATGCCACTTTTTTTGCCAAATTCCCCTTTCTGTCATTTTACCGGTGTTCCCCAGTAATATTACGATACATTGCATGAAGAAACTGTCAATGCTGTTTTATTTCCAATGTCCCATTTCTGTCTTTTTACTGAGGATAGAGGTTCCCTAGCAATATTATGACACATTGTATGGCCAACTATGTGTATGCCATTTTTATTCAATTTCTCCCTTCTGACAGTTTACTATTACAATAAATCTAATATTGTATGGGGAAACTATGTGAATGCCAATTTTATCGAACCCCCCCCCCCCCCTCCCGTTACCTGGGTTCCCAAACCTTAGTGAAAATACCGACTCTAGCTGAATAACTTGTGGTGTGTACAATGTAGATACGTGACATATTACAAAGGGATTACTGTTATTAGGTATAGACTAATCATATTAGTGGACAACTTACCAAAGTTTGGATTATACGGAGTACCACCTTCCAGGGCATCAAAACGTCCAGTGGGTATTGGAGATGGAGCAGCTGATGACCTTGCTGATGGGGGATCTAAAATACAAAAATAGAGTTTAATACAGAGTGGTGCCATGATCCTATCACAGAAAATACATGCAGTATTAAAACGAAGGTCTACATGTACATACATGTGTAGTCACAGCAGAGACCACCTTACATTGCCTTCAATTCAGGATTTGGTAGAATAACAGGTCATGCTGTTATTTGTTACAAATTAGTAAGTTACATGTAGCTTAGAAGTGGCCATATGGATGAGGATTGGGTATTTATTTTAGATTTTTAATTTATAAAACAATTTTATCATGGCTTCCTACTTGAAAAATCAATGTGAAACAACATATGTCAAGTCCTTGTTTGTAACTCAACACATAGCAAAAGACTGATAAATATATGAAATGTTTCTTATTGTATGTACGTCCAATAACAAACTTTTTACACATTAATAATTTGCAATGTATTGAGTTACAAAACACATACTTGGTCAATGTCGTTTCACATTGATTGTTCAAGTAGGAAACCATGATAAAATTGTTTTATAAATTAAAAATCCAAAATAAATACCCAATCATCATCCATATGGCCACTTTAAATCCATGCATACATGTGTTCTGTTCTGTACATTTCTCATGATTCCATCATAAGTTTGAAAACACAAATTCATTCCTAAAATACAAGCAATATATGCCAGAAAGTAGATATCACATATTATGAAGGTCAAATTTAATGGTATTGACAGTTACATGTTTATTTGTGAGTTGGTTGGTTGACAGATAAGTGATTGTTATTTTTTAACAAGTTGACTTTTTCACAAGTAATTAGTTCTATGGTAGTTACATTTAGCTCTGTAGCAATATCAATTGTGCATACATTGTACATGTAATTTGTCTGCAAAATATTACAATAACTGTGTTATATTTTATGTATGTACGTTATTTGATATATTTCATTATTAATATATTGCTATATTGCATAATACACATCATTGACATACTTCATAATTTATAAGTTAATTTTCATAATGTAAGTTACTGGTATATTTCATAATTACAATGTGAGTTACTGTAAGCTATTAATATACATGCACCTTCACTGACATAGAATATTAACAAATATTTACTACATAAATAATGATAAACAAGTCAAAATATCATTGTGTAATGAATTTGAGACTTACATGACACACCATTGACAGCGGCTGCAAGAGATGAGGTGAGGTCAGAAGATGGAGATAGATAAAAGAGAGGAAGAAAAAAGAGGGGAAAAAATAAACTCATTTAGGGGGTCATTCTATGGAAAAGTCAGTATTGCGGTGTAATTCTACAGAAGTAGATACATGACCTTATACAGTACCTGGCAAAACTAACACAGCTTCAGTGTGCCCTCTAAGCCAATTTGACACACCACTGACGCACACAGTTTCTAGTGATGCACCAAAATTTCTTGTTCCCCTATCTTTTACTATGTGGTGACTCACAAGAAATGCCAGTTTTTCTCATTTTGACTCACAACAACAAAATTTGGCTACCATTAGAAGGCACACTGCACAGCTTATATACCACACTGTTAAACTGAGTGAAAATTTGGTGTTCTATTTCTGATAGGTCTTCACTCAGCCAAAAGAATGGCACTACATGCATGTGTTAGTTTTACAAGGTAAAGTATAAACAAATACATACTTGGCTTTGAACTATGAAGGTACTACAATCAAGGTGGTGCAAATGCATATACATGGCAAGAACTCAAAACTTCAGTCACATGATCATGACAACAGTGCAGTCATGAGGTAAGTATAAAGTCCCCTTCATAGTCATCAGTAAATAAATACAATATCCCACTGACACCCTGCTGATTCACATTGGCTAGTGCTTGTAACAATAAACATGAACAAATGTATACATTTACTAATTTATTGATTTACCAACATATCTAAAAATCATACTTCTACTAACAAACACATTAGTAGACAGTTTTGATCAAAGATACATCATGTACTTATGGAAATGCTGGATCAACTTTTTCATGCATACATATTTCAATGATTTGATTAATAACATGTATGTCAACAATACTGCCCTGTATATTTGAAAATCGTGAAGCTAACACACTTTGTACGAATGCCAACATTTAATAGTTTGCAGTTTCAAAATAACAATTACGAAAGTTTCAGGATTGACATCAGTAACTCGTGTTGATTGTCAACAAGACCAAAGGTATAGTGCCCTCTTGAGTTTAAATTACCATCTATTTACACCTCAATACCCATCAGTAATCTTAGGTTCTCCCATAAGTAGCAGTAAGTATCAGATGGCAGAATTCGTCAACTTTTTCTACAACTCTATCAGAACTAAATTTCAGTCCTGATTCAAAGTACATATATATAATTTTCCATCACCATTGTTTTGGCCTCATAGTGTCATACAAGAACACACTTCACTCCAAAGTTAAGCCCTGTATCATATGACCTAATCTTGTCATTCATTCCGAGATTTAGGGAATCAAATTATCTGACAATATGGCTTTATTCAAACACATACGTTGGTATAATGGGATATTTTATACTGTGTTGGTTCTTTCTTTTTTAAAATTAATATTGACATGATATGTATATGATCAGTCAATCTCCTGACTCACCACAATATGTACTGACAATACGGTATACCTCTATTGGCAGGTACGTTTTGGATTGGTACCATAAAGAGCCTAAGAGGCCTGTAGTTTACGGACGTTGCCATTCAGTTAAAATCTATCTTAACATACATCATGACATCAATATCTGATTGTGATTAGCCTGGTATCCAGTTGTGTTGGGATTTTCAGAATTTGCTCTTCTCCTACTTCTGGCCATTTTGCTATAAACGTTTTGCTTTAAAAAGCTTCAAACAGAAAACAGGCATAAATTCTACTCTCTTTTTTTTAATTTTTCCCACTGTGAAATGACATCAATAGTGCTTTAATATGTGATTAGAACCAACTTGGAGGGTTGAGTTGCATGATAATTACCATATTCAATGTCGTTGCGGGAGATCATGATCTAATTTTAGGTTTGAATACACAACCATTACAACAAAATGAAAGTGTAGGAGAAAGGCAAGGGCAAAAAATCTCTGAACAACTGGATTCTATGCAAGATTGCGATACACTAAAAATAATACCATTATTATATCTTCCATATGTTACTGACTAACTTTACGGATATCTGATTCTACAAATTGATTGATATGCTGAGAATAACAAGTGTATCTTTCTTTGTTACAAAACATATGGCGATGTATTTTTAGTACAAATATAGATATATTCTCATCTTAATTCAACATTGGTATCAATTCATAGATGCCAATTATTGCTACAAAATCTAGTCATATTTGAGTCTACAAGTATGTAAAATGAATAGAAACTGTCTACTTGTATTTGTTGTAAAACGAACTTGAAAACATATTGATTTTCACACACGCACTTTTCCATGTTATAATATCAATGCATAGATGACGAATACTGCTTTCAATCTAAGTCAATACTAAAAGTTTTCATTTTGATGTGTCAATGACACCTGGGGTTCTATACATGTATATAGTATTCACAAAATACCAAACTAGCAGTGTGACATGTTTGACCCTGACCTTTGACCCTGACCTTTGACCTACTCATACTTTGAGTTGGATGGGAATATAATATATGAATTGGATGGGAATATATTATATAGATACATGTACATGTAGCATATGATACCATATGTTTGCCTACATATTTCAGAAATAACATATTTATGTCTATTTCTGCAATGCATGACTTTTTTTTTATTCCCAGATACAAATAATGCAAGTCAGTAAAGATCAGACTTACAATGTATCAATGTCATTAAATTTTATTTTGATAACTTTTGTGTTGTTATTATACATTTGTAATGTTAATATGACAATGTTAAGTCATTTGAAATGGGTCTGTTTTAACTGATTACTATAATTGGCTAATATTTCAGGAAAAAATGGCGGCGATTTGTAACGAGTGTATGGCATTGTAGTATAGGTGAAACTTATCTGAGCTCTACATTTATTTTACCAGGGGGTCCCAACAAAACTATGGTACGATGTACAAGGCATATCATGTATATGTATGTAAAATCTATGCAGTCAACCCATGGAAAGACCTGTCACGTCTAAGTCTTGAAATGGACATGGTTCCAGGCTACCCACAGAAAGACCTGTGACATGTCTTGAAATAGACATGGTTCCAGGCTACCAACAGAAAGACCTGAAGTGTCTTGGAATAGACATGGTTCCAGGCTACCCATGGAAAGACGGTGACTTGAAGTGTCTTGGAATAGACATGGTTCCAGGCTACCCATGGAAAGACCTGTGACATGTTTTGAAATGGACATGGTGCCTGGCTACCCATGGAAAGTTAAGACCTGAAGTACATTAAAATGGACATGGTGTCAGGCTTATGGGAGGACCTAAAGCATCTACATTGTACATGTAAGAAATGGGCATCATGGTTCCCGGCTACCATACATGCACATACATGTATATATAAAACATGTACATATTTGGTCATAATACATACAGCCTATCTAAAACAGTGTCTTAACAGGAACTGTATTATCTGAATTATTTTGGTATTTATAATCAATTCCATATTTAACACAACATGGTGCCCCATGATAATACATTGTAGCTCTTGACTGTGAACATTAACATATCATCTTATATACATGTACCCCTGCCACCATACAAGACATGCACATGTACATGTACATACAAACGTACATGATATGAACATGCACTCAACAGAACAGTAACATGTGTTACATAATTGCCAATTATAAAATATTACAAAATCTACATTATGGTCCATGAACATTAAGTTGAACATTCAATTTTATGAAAAGAAATTGTTAAACATCAATTGCTAAATTTAATAGTAAATGTCATATCATATCATTATCATTATCATTATCATTAGGTAATAAAATTTTGTCAGCCCAGACACACACACCGTGGATTGTACACTGTACACTGTACGTGCTAATGTCTTCCAAAGTCTATAGTACAGTGTCTAGCACATGTCCACACAACCCCCATATCAGTATTGGACCTGGATTGTTATCATTGTCATGGTACTCAGACAACTTTAGAGTGTGGACACAGGTACATGTACATTGTACATGTACATGTAGAGTAGACATACAAAATGATGGTACTCTGGTCAAATCTATCTGAGTTTACCAGTTCTTTTACCAGTGTAATCAACCAAAGGGTGTCATAAAAAATACAGAAATGGGTTTGAAATTAATCATATTCACCCCACCCACCACCCCCCACCCCCACCACAACCACCACCAACCCCCTTCATCCACCATGGTGACCCACCCACCCATCCACACACCCTCAATCACATCCAACTCAGATTATACCAAACTAAGCAAAAAGCACTGCATCATATAACAAAGGTGAGATATATGTCTTAGTACAGACCACTCAATGCTGTGTTATTAATATACTAGTCAGTCTTATTATAAGAGAAATCGATTTCATATAAATAAATGAAATGTGATACTCATCTACATTTTGTAACATGGCAATTACCAGTATCGTTATCATTAACTGGTTGTTTCATATCTTTGCATCTCTTTGACAGATACACAATGCATTTACTATAACACGAGTCTCTAAACAATACATGTACCAAGCATTGAACTTGATGTCATCAAGTACACATTTTTTCACCCTAACAGACTTCAAATACTGAAACTTTTACAACTCACTCTATGAATATCCAGTATATGCATTGGAGGCTACATATACATGAAAGATGAAAACTCTTGTAGAGTTTCATACCATTCTGATTTATCTACACTGTGTATTTGAATTGAAAGGGGGGTACAATGACTTTCAATACTGGTCTTGTAGTTATTTTGACGAAATGTGTATATGCTGAATTTGTATTAGTTTATGAATGAATATATACAATTACAGCATATGTAAATATGGATCATTGTCATGACAAGGAAATTGCTTTGTTTGTATAATAAAAAGGAGACTATGGATGTGGGGAAAAAATTGTGTTTAAAAAAAGGAAGTGAATAGATTGAACATGTAGTAGGAAGATATTTGATGAGAGAAAAGTATAGCAAAAAGAAAGAGGAGTGAGAAAAGAAAAATACTTGGGAGTGAAGACGAGCAAAGCATTCAAAATAAATTAAACATGAAATACTGTCAGCCTTCACTAAGTCAATAATTATGAGGGCCATAATTTGCATAAAAATTTTGTAGTTTAATACTTGTGGGTTGTCATTTTTGGAACATTAATTAATAGGTGGTAATTGACATTTAGGTGTTTTACAGCTAGCTAGCCCACATGTCATGGTCACTAACACAGAATCACCGTTAAGAGGTATTCTGTGCATTAACTATGACAAGTCCTGGACTCCTGGCTAGCAGGCTTCTAATTTGAAGTCATGCATTGTCATTGTAGGTACATGTTCATGCTGTATCACATTTAAATGCTGATATGTTTTAATATGATTAACGACATAAAATTTTGCTGTATATAGAAACTGATGCAAAGAACAAACAGTCTTTACCTCACAATTATGAGTAAAACAATTTGGGCACTACAGTGTAAGTTGCTCATCGGTGTGCCCTCTAAGCCAATTTGCCAATTTCTTGTGATGTTCAAGAATTTGATGTTCCCATACCTATTGCTATACATTTTGCACTACTATACATGCATATGGTGACTCACCAGAAAACTGAATTTCAGTCATTTTGAACCCCCCCCCCCCCCCCCAAAGATGTCTTTCATTGGAAGGCATAACACTGTTATCTACATGTGTATAACTTCCCTGAATTTGCTACTTGCTGAGATGTGACTTAGTGAAGGCCTACTGTACGAGTGTTAGTATGAGAATGTAAAAGTTAAAAAGTACCTGATCCACATGGCGATGGTACATTGCTATGATTAGGGCTGGGAGTGGTTAATGTATGTTGAAATTGTTTGAATGGAGGTGGTAGCTCCAAAGCAGGTGAACCTAGAAAAACGTACAAGCAGACAAAACATGTTACATGCATTAAGAGGTTTGTCAGCTAACACATGCAATCATGACAACTTGGAAATCACCCAGGTACTTTGCAATAATGTCTACTTAGTTTTATTTTAATATTTTCCTTTCAAATCTTGTGTTCCCTATCACAGACTTAGTATGAAACAAGCACCAGCATTAGCAATATGTGTACAAAAAGCCCAGATGAGACACCTTACCCCATGCTGTATGATGCAGTAGATAGCAAGAGTTACAATATAGAAGGTACACCAATGCATCATTTGTCACATGACAGATTTGCATGTATACAGACATGAGGCAAATTTATGCTACAGTTGTATGCATACACTAACTGTACGACATCTTATGGGTTATACTAATATTGTAGTATATATATGTGCATATAATATATATAACTACAACATTTCCAATACTTCTACCCTTCATACCAAACTGTTTATTCTTTTGCTGTATGTCAAAAATACCTCACTTACAGGTCAAGGATCGCATAGTCTGGGCAGGGGTGGCAAATATTACACATTACTACATTACATATGTATTTATGTATATGAAACTGTGTCATTATAGTAAAATAATATCTATCTATCTATAATGTACAACCTGTGAAAACACACTGATGCATTTGCTTGGATGAAGTGAGCTAAGGAAACATTTCACACAATGACAAAATTTAGTAAAAACAATAATGCAACTGATACAAAAACAACATGGGGTGCCTATGATGTAGGTTCAGGTGATGTTTTTCATCAGTTTGTTTATATCTGTGGAAGTAGTCAATTGTTATAATCATGCAGCATGTTATCAGTAATCCTGAGTTATGGGATCCTGGCTACTATGGTGTTTATACTTTGATAAGTCACTGATGTTAATTTCATTGTAAGTCTTTGCATGGAACTTGTTTCCTTCCTTCTTACCATAAGCAAGCAAACACACCAGTGTTTTTTCATGGATTGTAATGCTGTGGGTCTTTCAATCTCCATCATACATTGTTTTAAGAGACAATCTATTGACTTATATCTGGGGAAGTTGGTGTGAGAGTATCATATTTTGAAATAAAACATGCAAGCTTCTTACCTGATGATGTACCAGCATTTGCCATTGGTGGTTGCAATGGTTGAGATGAAGGTGGCTGACCAATACCAGGGCGTGGTGAATGCATTGCAGGGGGTGGTCCCATACCTGGGTGCCTTTGTTGTGAAGGTTGACCCATCCCTGGTTGTGTTGGTTGGGAAGTCGGAGATGGACCAACTCCTGTTTGTATTTGATGAGAAGGTGGACGAGGGCCACTCCCAGTTGGCATTGGCTGAGAAGTAGGAGGGGGACCCATGCCAGGTTTTGGGGGCTGGTATTGTTGACCTGGTAGTGGGGGAGGCCCAACTCCACCATGACCAGGTGCTTGTCTTGGGTCAGCTCCCATTGGTTGATGTTGAGAATTCATCATTGATGGTTGAGATGTTCGTGGAGACATGCCACCAGGTGTCATCGTTGAGCCTGGTTGTCCAGCCATTGTGGGTTGGCCTGGTTGTACAGGGGTTGGATATCTCATTTGATTTTGCATTGGTGGACCTTGCATTCTATTTTGTCCTGCCCCTGTTGGAGGTGGACCAGGCAATTGGTGGGGAGCTCCCCCTGAGTACTGCCCTACATTTGATGGTGGCTGTCCTGAGTATCCACCTGGCTGTATAGGATTGGTCATTGGGTGACCAGTTTGTTGACGGCCACCAACTCCTGGAGGACCTACAAGTGACAAGATAAAATTAAATAATTACATGAAACCGAGGAAAAAAATCAGTTTGCATTTCATATGTATAACAATGTTCTAACTACATTAAATATTATGCTTTCATACACTAGTCTACTACACATATACATGTAGCATGATCTAAACACAGCATTATTGTAATGGATGGTAAGCAGGTAAAATCTACCTGACCTGAGTGTCTAAGGTATTATATATGTACTAGGTATGAAATCCTATGCAAATTTTACCAGATTTCAGCCCTCTTTTACTGGCATTCCCAAACCTTAGCAAAACAATGGAAACAAAAGGTTTGATGGGACAATGTCAGTGTTTGTGCTAAGGCTGAGGAACTCCTGATAACAGAAAGGGAGAAAGGGGTAAACATACCCCACATAGAGTCTATGGTAATTTTGTTTGGGAACCCACGTAAAATGACAAGGGAACCCTGGTAGATTTACCTATGCCTGTAGCACAAACCCTGCAATGTACACATAACTTACAATGTATTGTTTCCAAAATTCTAAACATGAGAGAAGATACATATGGTTCTGACACAATGTTATTATCTCTTACACAATACCAATCCATGATAACTATAAAAATCATCCCGGGTCATCTTTGGTTACAATATAAAGGTCACAATCTGGTGAAAGTAAATCATTCTTACCAGCTGTTTTATTTTTAAAATCCTACTCCAATTCATAAAATCTACTGTCAATGGCTTAGTAAAATAATTTTCACATCCAAACACATACAATTAATCTTTTTGTTTTAAATGTTTCAAAAGTTTTACAATTATATTTTGAAATCATCATAATTAGGTCGAGCTAACGGGCACTTTTGAGAATTTTTCTCAAATAATCTTAATGTAGCATGGTTGCTGATAAAAGCCAGTTTTGAAATATTATTTTGAAATATTAGGCATATATGTATGAAGAAAACTGGGGCCAGCCTTCGAAGATATTAACAATTTCTCAAATCACTTCAGAAACCTGACCTGTCATGTACATGTACAAGTACATGTAACATCCCTAACCTCTCAAGGTCAACATTGAGGTAAACATTACATACATACAATATTATACATATTGGACACAGTGTTATTATTTTACTAAACTATCTTCACAGCCACTTGATTACAGAGGTCAAGTACAAGTTGGATATTTATAACCATATTAATTTAATTTTGCTTTGACCTTCCTCCAACCTATATGAATATGACCTTATATGTACATGTCACCTTGGTAACAGCTGCAACAGCCAGACGTGGCAACAGTGATCAGTGATGAGAGTGAACACCTGTTCTCTGGTTTTATATAGTTATTGTATCTTAACATTGATATACACTAATACTCCTGAATGGGGATTATCTTTACCCTTTTGAGAAAGTTGGGGCAAAATAACATACCTTCAGAGGTGTCAAGATGGTGACATGTCTACAGCAGTGGCAAACTAACTGTGACATTTACTCTGTATTTTGTACATTTTGTACATCATAAACATTTTGTACATCATAAACAAAGAAACCACAGTTGTAACAATGATTCTGTGTAATGCTATGCATTAACATCAAGCACCCCATTGAGTTTGTATGGCTTTGATGATCAAACACAGCATAGCTCATTTTCCTTTATTTTTGTGCTTCACTTGTTTTGGGCCCCTGGGTAGATCAGGCTGGTCCTAACAGGGTTACCCGTTTGTCAATGTGTATTTTAAAGCATTTTGATAATAAAAGTCATTATTATTATTATTATTATTATTACTCAGAACCACAGTTGTATCAATGATTCTGTAGCATGTTGTATGTTAATACCATCAAAACACATACAAACTCAATGGGGTGCTTGCTACATGTACATTCAATAATCACTGAAGCAAGAGTGACTTCTTCAGCAAAATTTGTATGCTTCCACACCACACTCAGCTTGCTAATACTATTATTATTACCATAGACCATAGTTTCTTTCCGCTATAACAAGAGATTTTGCAATCACTTTCAAGACTGTGTTTGTATAAGAATGAACAGAGAATATAACAGTACAGCATTAATAGTTACATCATTCCTCCATACTACAATACTCTGATTTATTCACTAGACTATTTAATTTTCTCACATGCATTTCACTGACTGTTCCTACAATCTTCAAATAATAATACACCAGATGTCTTATCAACAGCTGTTAACATATACATGTATATTATTACATAACTGTCATAATTAGATTACTGAAGTAAAAATCTACAAATATTCTTAATAACATAAACTTAATTATAAACATAATAACTTGTTAATTTAATGAAACTATTTAATATATCCATACTATACATATGGAAATGACTTCTGATAGTTATAATTTAAAGTGTACGAATATTTGTCGTTTTTTGTTCCAAAACACTACACTACACTACACTACACCATTGAGATAGGAATACCTTCATGACCACACCAAAGACCTTTGTACATCCATGGTTAAACTACCTGGTCCTGCATAGTCCAATAGTTTACACATACACTATGCTCAATAGATTTGGGATGTGGAAACTATGACAACTATCAAAACAAAATTCTTTTTAAAAAATGATGAGTCTTGTATTTAATATTTGCTCCATTCCTTTTGTAAGCTTTTGTTTTGTTCGTCTAGCTAATTTAATCTGTGGTATCACACTGTTCATAATATCACATCGTCCATATTAAATATCAGATTTACGCAAAATATATTGTGCCTACAATAACATTGGATATAAAAGAAACTAAGATTCAAGGTCTTACTTTATTACACATTTGACACGTTACGACAAACTGACACAACTTTTGCTTTGTCATCGATATATTTATAATAGTACGTAACATCTACAACGTACGCTGTTTATTGAACAAAACCGTACACGTGTACACTTGTGATGTGTCAGAATGTGAAGAACTTTCGATTGGCCGTCTGCAGTACCTTAGTGACACCTTGATATCTGGATGGGAATAAACATACGCAAAACATTGATCACGTCTGCGGTGACACTGAAGTACCACCGGCAGTCTCTCTGTGTAGTACATTGTACATATATTCACACGACCAGATTGGTGAACAAAACGTGATCACGTGCGAGAGGCTTGTTTCAAACAGGCGCTCATCTCAACAACGTCTGAAGACGAATAAAATATGTGTACTAAAACCTAACCTGAAAGATTTGTTGACATATTTGTCCCAGCACCGGGAGGGGCTCCTGTTGGAGGGGCATATCCTGTCTGGAATTGTGTGCTCCGTGGGTCCGCCATGATACTGATAGTTAACCGACGACTGTTACCTTCGCTGTTTTTCGTAATATACAGCTTCCGGGGTGATTTTTCCCCTCACTTCTTGGTCGAGGTCAATGTACGTCTCTTAGAGCCGATTCTCGTGTATTTCCAAAGAATTTCTTTACGGTACGCCAGCTGCTGAACCCCTCGAAACGTTCAGATCCATGCAAATTTAACCGGAAATCAAGCTTCTAACGCATGCGTGGTACATGTCAACGTGGCATTACCCATCATTCATCCGCGAATTACTTCCTGCGACCTTTATACAAACATAAACGTAAACATCTGCTGAGATGTGATTTCGATAGTCGTGCCACATCAACAGGTTGTGCGTAAAACCATCCACGTAATGGTAAATCAATACACGTATACTTTGTCACTCAACGTGACCATGGTGAGATTTTCATCACATCCAGAGAGAACGTAGTGGGACAGATTATAACTTGCTTTCTGCAACCGTTCAATCTTGATAAAGTTGATGATTACATGTGTTTCGTTTGCGTGAATTCAGGACGTGATCAGCGAGGTTCCCGTCTGCAGTAGATCTAACATGATATGAGCCCCGATATCCCAGACGTGTCGGAGTCCTCGGAGCACATACTATATTTCCAGAGCTATAGCCGATACTAGACATGGAGTGAGATATTAGGCTAATATGCAGTAGCTCTGGCAAATTAAATAAAGTGGCCGGCCAATGGCCGCGTATGGATGAGGGTTGTGTATTTATTTTGGATTTTTAATTTCCAAACAATTTTGCCATAGCCTCCTACTGGAAAAATCAGTGTGAAACAACCTCAGATCTAAATATAAGGAGAAACATAATATATCCGCCTTTAGGACATGCAAGCCTAAAAGTGTCACTTAAAGATATAGATGTATATACTAGTACCTTGACAATCACTCGCCCTCAACGTACCTACAGTATGCATAAAAACGTAACTTTATTAACGTTGGCGGCGTCCTGTGAACAAACTGAACAGACCGTTAGACCCCAATCTGATTAAAATATGATGTGGTAAAAACGGCAAGATGTCTTTATTTACCGCTATATATCCATCATTTTGTGTCGTATGTGTTGTTCCGAGTGATCGCTAGGAACAAAACAAACGTCACAAAACGATGGAAATAGAGGTAAATAAAGGCATCTAGCCGCTTTCACCACATCAGATTTTAATCAGATTGGTTAGACCCTATCTAAGCAACTCATGTCGCGTCGTTTCGTTTGTTTTGATCATGACGTTCAAATTAATTAAGATTTTAAAATTGGTGCAGCAAATAGAGATATCCGTACAAAACTTCACCCTATAAATATAGGATGAGTTCTTTCAGTGCAAAACTCAGGCTGTATCCATGTAAAGGTGATTTTTTTTTTCAGTAGAGTGCTGTTTTGCAATACATGTTGCACGTTGCAGGTCTTTGGGAACTTGGTGATTGACATATATTCTATTTTGGTTGGTTTCCTGTCGACGGTTTGAGTCCCTGAAAAGGTTCCTCGGTGATGTTTGCAGAGTTTTAATATTTAACATTTAATAGTTATTTATTTTCTACGGCGCCCTTTCTATTATAAAAAACAATAACAATTAAAAAATATCTATCTATCTATCTATCTATCTATCTATCTATCTATCTATCTATCTATCTATCTATCTATCTATCTATCTATCTATCTATCTATCTATCTATCTATCTATCTATCTATCTATCTATCTATCTATCTATCTATCTATCTATCTATCTATCTTATCTGTGGCAAGAGAAACACGTGGATAACAAACCAGTAAATGAGAGTCCACTGGTAGTAATCCATGTGTCTAAGTCACTCTAGAATCATAGTGATGATGTCAAATTCTTAATTGAGAAATCCAAATGGGTCTACTTAAAAGCGTTTATGTTATACTATACTGGGCTTTGGAAGAGTCACTGTTGATACACCTACTACATACATGAAGCCTCATCTCCGCTGACTTCACCATTACGAACCTAATTAATGAAGCTTGAATTTATTCACTGTACTATGCTGAGGAACAGATTAATACTTTCCATTACCATATTGGTAAACAAAGGTATTAAATGTAAAAAAATTCTTTTGCAGCTGTTATTTCTGATACCATTTCCCTTGAACTGATGGATTTCAATGTAAGAAAGCCTAGCACTGTCAAAATACGGGTGTATTCCTTTTAAAGGCTTACAACACTGTTCAAAGCTATCTAAATAGACGGTGTTAAAATGAGATTTTTCTGTAATAATTTTAACAAGTTCACATTCTCTGAGTCTCCGTTTAGGATTTTCCTAAGCTGGCATTTTGTTGGTTTGATCCACCTTCAGCAGAGCAACGGGTTTGTAATAGTAATACTGTACATGTATCGCTCATTTTTCATTTTCTTGACATTTGTAGATTTAATTAACGCCGTGATTGAAACAATAGCAAGCTGAGTGTAAAATTGAGTACGAGAGTGGACTTTGATACATATCTGTAGAACGCGCCTCGGGGACAAAATTCCCTGAAAATCAGAGTTCTTCAAATTCGTCATTTCCGTATATATTGATAGAAAGAGCTACATTGAAAGAAGCCATAGGATTATGCTTACTTTTTGACTCAACTGAGGTGGAAGACGGATATCATTTTCTACGTGTTCGCTCTGATCATTTCAAAGTAATACATATTTCGGTCCAGGATTCTATTTTGAGACACTTAATGAACGTAAATCCCGCGATTTACAGACATGAGATATGTATTATTAAATACAAAGGTTAGCTGCCTATGTAGCCCACTCTATCCAGTGAAACTCCGTGTGAAAGTACATGACAATGTTTGAGTCTGGTTCACATTAGTCCCTGTCACGTGTCTAATTTTACCTTACATTGTATCATGGGCTGATGGCCGCGATTCACACAAAAGAGGAATACACAGAAAGCAAACATTCCCTTAATGGCCATCATATATTCTTCCAAAACTGAGCTTACAAACCCTACGCCTTGAAATGCCATCTAGAGTCCATAACTAGAGACTGTCAAGTGATCGGATATTAGTAGTGAAGCCGTGTAATAAATTATTTGTTGAATTTCTGTAAATTTTGGCCACTTTTATAATTAACATAAAGGTATATATCATTTTGCATACCATATTTCAATGAATTAGAAATGGAACAGTAATGCTTTTAACAAGGATACAGTGTACTCGTTAACGTGAATTTAAAATTATATATATATATATATATATATATATATATATATATATATATATATATATATATATATATATATGTGTGTGTGTGTGTGTGTGTGTGTGTGTGTGTGTGTGTGTGTGTGTGTGTGTGTGTGTATGTATGTATGTATGTATGTATGTATGTATGTATGTATGTATGTATGTATGTATGTATGTATTAACCCCAGATTGCTAGTTTAAAATAGTACACAATGTGAATTTCAAATTCAACATAGTGACTCAGAGTGTGAATTTAAAATCGCATACACGCTCATTCAGAATTAAAACTCAAAACTGTGGATATATAAGCCCTACTGACGAAGTCATCTCCTCCCTTCCCCTCACGTACAAATGTATGTGATGCAGATCTCATAATTATTGCCTTTTGAAAATACAGTTTAAGGCATGCAAATGCCATATACAGAAAACATAGAGTTTGTCAAAAAATCAACATGGTATCAGAAAGGCAACTAAATCTATATAATCACCTCTAAATCAAATAGAATGTACGTTTGGGATCCGACAGGCTTTTTAATCTTCGGCTAAAACCTATTTTCAGTAATTTTTTCTGTGGGTTATTTTTTCTTTTGTGTGTCCACGTGCCTCAAATCGCTCAGACACCCATTAATGGGATCACTCCAAACTTTTATGAAAAAAAAAATCCGGATCAAAACACGTGTACGTTATGGATATAAAAGAAAAGCTGTTTGAATTCAAGAAATGGTTGAAAAGCGATTGAGACAACTCATATACTCTGTTTGAAGTGTGAAAGCTTTTTGGAATGTGTCACACGAAACCGACATAGACAGGGAAGAATACAGCGAAACTATCATAAAATAGATACTTTATTGAAAGCTGACGTGCGGTTAGATGTTAGACTGAGTGTGGTATTGTGAATTTATTTGTAAAAGGTTCACAAAAGTAGACACTACGCTGGAAGCTCATTGTACACAAATGGTTAGATTTTTTCAACACATCATATTTTTACATACATGTATATACAAAAAAGGCAAAAGTCCAGACTGAAAATCGAGACTACTATTTCCTTAGCCATTTCAGCCTGAACTTAAAGGCCATGATTTCAATCCCAGGTTCTCGCATTAGTGTTATCTTATTAGTAGAACCATAACGATTACATAGGATTATTCTTTTGTTCTGCGCCAACTTTTCTATCTTTGTCAGACAACTGTATTTCACACCTAATGTCTAATCCTTTTTTCAAAGTGGGCCTTTAAATTACACTGGACGCAAACCATCGCATTGGAATAGATTCCGAGTCCGTCGTGGGGTAACCATCGTACAATCAGTGACGTTAGACGGTGAATGTTTACATGGGATCGAAGCGTGGCTGAGTTTAACACCTCAGTTGTGTGCACATTAATGAACCAGTTGATAACAGCTAAAGGTAGACACTGGGAATAAATTACACTCAACATTTATTGTACCAGCTTTATTGACCATAAAATTAGTCAAAAACATGTGTAAATCCTTGCATATATAATTCCAGTCCCCTGTGAGTACTAAGCTAACACTAATGAACAGAGAGATGGCCTCTGGTTACGTAGCTTCTTCTATACGACATAATATCATATGAATATGATGACATCTTAAATTGGTGTAGTTATCACAGTGTAATCATGTTCCACTGTATATCATGAAAAGAATGTATCGGTATTCATTCATCTCAATAACTGGAAATCTAAAATCACGAAGTTAATTACGTCTAGCTTGTATTCAAAGTGGGATATCAAACGATTGCCGATATCATTCCGGGTAATGATCACTGTGGTATTACCGTCACACCACACAAATTGCGGCAGGGGGAAAGAATTATTCAGTGTTACAAGCTGTTGTATTTTGTTCCATTGTTTTGGTGTAATAAGCCGCGATTTGCGCAATGTGTGCCGCCTGGAATGTATAGTTCCTTTGCCTTCTCTGAAAGAACCAAAGCATCGCTTATTTGATGTACCCCTTTGGCAGTATCCAAGAAAATTTGATTGATACATTTAAACGCCATCACACGATATCGATATGCATGTAGTATAACATACTATAGTACAAAACCAGTACAGTATTGATTTTTCATTTCCGAGACTGAAAGACTTGTTTGCTTTCCACATTGCTGTTGTGTACTAAGTGATAGAGCAAGAACAACCCAGAACGAATCTCTATTTGTACTTGTAAAGGTTGTTTTTACCTCGATGAAATTTCAGACCACTAAAAGCTTTTAGTGGTCTGAGATAAAATTGACTGTCTACATGGTTACCTTCAGCTAGACGTACGTACTTACACTATATGGCGATAAAGGTGAACGACTCTCCTACATGTGGGCACAAGCTGAATTGATTCGTTTGCTTTTCGATAATTTTTGCTGTATTTTACAAATGAACTTGTAACATTCTGTTCTCTACTTATTGGAACATTCAACTTATAAACTTAGCTGGAGTCCCTTTAATGCAGTTCAAGGAATATCTAATTGACAATACAAGATCTGTGGTGTCTCCATGGAAACCACTTGAACGTGTGAAAGTTCATTACGATGTGGAATCTTTTGATACGCCTTGCGACAATCGGATACAGCTTTAGTTTGGGTGGGATAGGGGTTAAATCACAATAACCTGTAGGCTGTAGATTGTGATTGTTATAATGAAAATTAATATTTATAATCGAGTTCACCTAAGCTCTCACAAATTTCACTCGTCGGATGTAAATTCGCATAAAATCTATTACAGTGGCTAACTTTTTGTGCGAATAATCCCAGGTGACGAGCGAGTGTGAGCTATAAGCTGTCATTTTTTACCGCCTTCAAGTATTAACCATGTCACAGACTTTATCAAGACTATAACGATAGCTAAAACTTCAAATTTCTCCATCTACATATCAATAATTCGAGGTCTGATCTTATTCAATCCCATTTCGCTTCAAGTACGGTTTATCAACTCCAAAATCATACGTACGCGTGTGCAACAGCACTCATGGGTTATTAGCATAATGTGTTCTCACGATACTTTATATAGATACTCCATACCAAATTTTCACTTTCAGTTGAAAGTTACTAGCAGCCTCGACGTTATATCCAGAGAGTACGTAGAGGAGAATGAGTTAAGTGTCGAGTGGTGGGTTTTCTATGTTTTGCATCCAGTCTTCATATAAAGCAGAAGAGTCTCGCAGTGAAGCCGTAGGGAATATAACTAAACAAGGGTAAGGAAGTGTACAGTTTTTAACCTAGTTCTAAACTGGTACAGTACTAGTATTACGTATTAAAAACTTCATTACTAATACCATAATAATGAAGTTTTTAATACTTAATACTGTACCAATATAGAACTCTTAGACGATTTTGAACCCGATGTGGTTATACAAAATGCTTGAATATCGTAGGATGTAGATACAATGCCTTGATAACCGAATCTCTCCGAAGGTAGAGTTGTCAAGCAAGACACACATGTACATATGCAATACTCTGAGATACGATGGCTTGGATCGGAGTCTACGACAGTTTCATTTCGATAATGAAATCTATTTGGGAAAAAAAATAACATTCCATAATTTCAGACTCTTGTATTTTGTTATCTTTTTTCAAATCAAGGTATTAGTTTTAAAATCCGTTGTAACATGTGATATAGGCTTTATAGCTATACTATTCAAAGTCTTGATATCGACTATTTACATGTTTGCTGTTAATTCAATGGCTCCAAGGAAAGCTCGAGTGGTTTTAGTCTAATGCTACCCATGGCATCAAATCTCAAGACCTCGCCTTACGTCTAGCTCAATGAGGTCCTGAGATGAAATGTCAAATTCAACCACAGCCACCCATACAGTCATTGACATCATGTCTTTGTTAATCAATCACAGAATTCTGCCCAATGATAACT